>NW_008360304.1:59164-65018 GCF_000622305.1 Nannospalax galili | reverse complement strand
TTTGAGACAGTCTCATTGAATAGCCCAGATGGCCTTGAACTTGGAGCAACCCTTCTGCATCATCCAAGTGCTGGGATATAGGTGTGAGCCACTACACCTATAAGCCACTGATTCTTGCTATGCCAAAACCCTCTGGGGCCCAGTGTAGTCTTGGGTTTGCTCACTGGCTGCCCATCTTCTTGCCATCTCAGAACTTCTTTTACCAGGGACCTAGGGTCTTGATATGCTCCACATCCATACTTCCTGTCTGACACTGCTTGGAAGGCAAAACTGGTTGAGCTGTCTCATCACTCACCTACCTCCCATGCCAGTACTGGAACCTAGACACAATATGGACAGTGCTACCACGTGGTTGCATATGCAAAGTTTTGCAATTTGGTATTTTCACCACACATTTTCAAGATCTTTCCCATGGAGGTGCTTCACTTTTTCTAAGTATAGGTATATGAAATCTTTTTGTTTATGTTCCTATGAGTGGCATTATTAATTCACAGGTTACTTCCCAGGCTTCCAATTCATTTGATTAGAGCTACTTTTCTCCCCAAGTCTTCAGGTACTCAAAACTTTTGATTACTAGCATGATGCCAACTTAGAAACAACTTTCCTACATTACCATAAAAAGTTGATATTTTCTTGCTACAGTTTCAATTTTATTACATTTGTGTGTGTGTGTGTGTGTGTGTGTGTGTGTGTATACACACCTCAGTGCATATATGGATCCTGGGGATCAAACTCAGGACAACAGGCCTGCCTGGTGGCAATCACCTTTACCTGCTTGACCCATCTTGCTGGCCCAATAGTTTAATTTTAAAGTAAGTGTAGAATTTGTCATGTTGTAATGTGCAGAAAAGTGAGGCAGATTTTTTTTCTTTCAAATGGCTAGCAACAGTGTTGCAGCATCTTATAGTAAACATCCCATTCCCCTGCCCCCGACTAATGCAGAGTGGCTAAGGCATAATTTTTGTTTTTGAAAACCAATATATGCACATGGTAAGAAGGCTGTAAAAGACATACAGTGAACAGGCACCTATCACTAACACCTAGCTTCAATCTCTAGAGTCAGCCCTGTTGGTGGTTGGTCATGCATCTTTGGACATTTCATTCCATGTGCAAAGAGAAATGGAGTCCAACACAGAGTGCTTTGTGGTCCTCTGTTGCTTCAAACAGTACTGTAATGAAGTCTTACAAAGTACCACACGTACAAGTTATAAAGCTGAGGGTAGAATGACTCAAAGAACTTGAGCATTTGAAAACTTGATGGCCACTGTGAAACTGTACTAACACACTATCACTAAAACAGGAAGGCCAGGCAAATCTTTTCTTAAAGATTAAAAAAAAATTTTATTATCTTTGTGTATGGTATTGCTTGCACATTATGTAAGTGCATCTATGTTGTGCAATGACCACACAGGTCAGAAGAGGGTATCAGGTTTCCCTGGAACTGGAATTATGTTGCGGGTGTCCTGGGGCCCTCCGGGCGGAGGTAGAGTTGGCATGGACTATTGACACAGACACCGAGAGTCAAGTGAGGAGGCAGTGCAAGCAGCTGCAGACTCATTTATTGTGGATATGGGGGTCCCTTATATCCCCCCTCCCGGTGTCCCATTGGTCCATTGATAGGTCGTGTCTGTTCCTCATTGGCTCTCTGTATCGGGCCATTTTCACATCAGCCATCTCTATGTCTTTTGGCAGAACACAGGTTTCCCTGAGCTGGATGTTTTACCACGCTTGCTGCGCACATGCTCTGGCCGCCCAGGCTGCACTTCCTCCTACAGAGTTACAGTTATTAACCGCTAGGTGGGTGATGGGAATTGAATGTGGGTTCTCAGCAAGAGCAGCCAGTGCTCTTAACCACTGAGCCATCTCTCCAGACCCTTAAGATTTTTTTTTTTTTAATTATGTGTATGTGTGTCTCTGTGAGGCTACAGCATGGGGTGCTCTTGGGAGGCCAGAAGAGGGCATCAGATCCTGTGGAGCCAGAGTTCCAGGCAGTTGTGAGCTGCCCAATGTGGGTGTTTCAAGAGCAGTATGTGTTCTTAACTGCTGTGCCATCTCTCTGACCCCTGACTAACCTGTTAAAAGGAAAAATTTAGGCAAGACCACAGGAAGAAAAATTAAGATATGAAATTCACTATAATTTCTCATTTTCAGGGGGGCCACTACAAGAAAACAAAAACAGAATCATTGTTCAAGAGTTTATAGTTGGTCTGGGTGTGGTGGCACATGCTTTTCAATCCAGCACTCAGGAAGCAGGTGGATCTTTGAGACTGAGGCCAGCCTGGTATGCTTAGGGAGTTCCAGGCCAGTTGGGGCTACAGGGACGCCATTTCAAAAAACCCAAACCAAAACTTTTATAACTGATTTTTATAACTAAGGTACTGCAAAGTGAAAACAGTAAGAGAAATGCAGGGCTGTAGCAACCTAAGGATGCTGACCTGGTCTGGAGGCTGAGCAACTGCAGGACCAAGGCTAATGAAGTGGAAAGTCCTGCATATGGGAAGGGGTAGGAAACAGCCACTATAGTGAAGAGGAGCCTGGGATAGATTAGTGAGGACACATATTCAAAACCTATTTAGTGTGAGCATTGACACAAAGACATTAAAGTGAACATCACAGAATTGTCAAAACACCTGTAAAGACCTGTGGCATTGAAAAACTGTCAGTTGCCATCCCTGTGTGTTCTGGGGGCAACCTAGAGATCAATATCACTTTGCTTTGTCCAAGAGGTTCTGTGAAGCCAGTGTGAATCATATGACCAAGGCCAAGTATCTGTTTTATTCTGTGATTACCTTCCCAGCCCTCCCTAGCCCCAAAGGTGATATGAACCAGTGGGAAAGGTAGTTCATCTCTGTAGAACTCTATAGGTTCTTACATAATTCATAATTTGAGATTTTACAGAAAACCACAATTCAACCCTTTACAGATTTGAAAGTATTCAAGATCTTAAAATGACTTCTGGAAGAAACCATATCCAGTAATGTCCAAGCTAAACCTTTTAGGTTCTGAATAAAACTAAATGAACTACAATTTCACTACCAATCCTAAAGGCTGTTTCCAGAAATTACTAATTGTTTTTCAGCTAAACAATACTTTAATCAGATTTTTATGCTGAACAAAAGTCTCTCATTTGGTATACATTACTTTATAACAACAAAACTATTTAAAATCAAGATGATATCTTTGTTTATTAATAAAGTAATTATGATTTCTGAAAAAAGCTGTAAAATATGCATATATTAATGCTAGGCCATCCAAAATACAGAGCAGAGTCAACAGTCAGTCATGGCCAAAGATCACACAAATGAGAAATAAATACAAGGCTATGATACCTGGTGAGTAAAGACAACAAAAGAAACCATTTCAAAATTGGTTATAGAAAAGCACATTAAATATCACTTTAAAATAGTATCCATCTTTTAAGTGAGCATACACTCATCTAATCATGTACAAATATAATAAACTAACAGCTCTCTCTCTCTTATACAAATACAATTCCTTGCTTCTTCATGTAACGCATGAAAATAATAGAGTGAAGTCATTAGAAAAATATGGACCATTCTGAATCTATATTGTATTTTTAATTAAAAAATACAGCTTAGATCATATGAAACATGGATTTCAGATTTACATATTTGTAGTTTTACATATGCTCTTTAGTTTGGCAGAAATGCAAAAATATGACTTCTTAATTTCTTAATAACAGATTAGCTAAAAATACCCACTGAAAGAAGTACTAGTTTGCAGGACAAGATGTAAGCTACGCATGCTTTTGAGTTACTGCCTATTCAATGCCCCAAATACACAGGTCCCTAACACTAAGCCCTTGGTACAGATTTGCTTCAGAGATAAGTGGAGCGTTCATGTCTCATCGTCTTTAACACTTCTGTAAATACAGTTAAAAATTTGCTTTCTAAAAGAATAAAGTCTCAAGTAAACATTGCATATTTGATTTAAACCAATCTGTTATGTTCATAACACATTTGATCATAACCACTAATATGTAAAAAGTTTTTTAAAAAATCATTCTTATGTGAAGATAAAACTAAACTTTGTAAACATGTTCGTTTTCAATAACTCACTATATTGCAGCTGCTCTTTGGTTTGGCATATTGGTTAGGTGCCTCAAGTACTGAATATTCAAGTACATCTATACCCAGTTAAGCCAAGGCGCCTAATTTGTTATTAATGGCAATGGCAGACTTGAAATTCAACTTTATTTTCCTTACTTCACAAATATTCAAGTGTTTAAAGGATGAAAGAGTAATTAGAAATTTTGGCAAGGCTTCATTTTGACCTGTATGCCCAGTTGACAGCAATACTCAATACCAGTTGAAACACCAAAGAGGCAGCTTTTTCCTGATTCCCATGCCACTTACAGGCCCGTAATGAACAGTCATTAGCATATATGAATAAATTCAGCCTGGACTAGGAATACAGCTCAGTGGTAGAGGGCTTGCCTAGCAAGCACAGGTCCTGGGTTTGATCTCCAGCACCAAAATAAAACAACACCAAAAAAGATCAGCTAAATATTTAGAGTATGGCAATGTTGGCTGTAAATTAAAGGTTACCAAAGCAAAAACCTTCATCTGAGGATTTTTGAAAAAAACTGTTTACTGTGAGGATAAACAAATGAAAATGAGAAAAATGATACTTCTATATAAGTTCCTGAATAGGTTAAAGGGGAAAATCATGCCAGATGTGTGCAAATTCCTTGATCTATACAGAAACATAAGAGTCAGAATACTTCTGAAAGTAGTTAAGTATGTTTAAGGATTTACAAATTCTTTATAATGTGCAAACCACCAAACTGGTTTTATTTTTGTGTGATAATCTTTTTCTGTCTTTTTGGTTTTTTGAGGCTCTCATTTTCCTACAGGCTACCTTTCAACTCACTGTGTAGCTAATGATGACCTTGAACTCATGATATTCTTGCCTCTGTCTCCCAAATGCTGAGATTGCTGGTGTGTGCCACTATGCCCAGAAGTAATTGCTAGGTCTTAATTTATTCTGTCTTTTCAGAGTCAAGACTGTTAATAAAGAGTTGAAACAAAGAGGAATCCATACTATATATAAACATTCTAAACTTTGTTTTCAAAGCTACTTGTTCTTCTGGTTCAAAGGGAAAAGTTAATTCTTAAGATTTAATATTAGCACAGCCAGTGAAAATTCAACAAATCCCTCAACGTGTAAAGCTGGAACAGCAGCTATCTAATGCAAGACTAGGAAATTACAGGGTTATAGCTTTAGTATATTGTTTGGTATATACTTGTTGGATGGATGAAAAGGAAGCTTACTGTACGAAGTTCAACACTGGGGAATGTTAGAAGTTCTGTAGTCCAGCTCATTTGGGATGTCCTCTTCTCTATAATCCCACTTTGCAGAAAAAGAAACTATAACCTGATACCTAACGTGTGCCAGTAAGACTTCTCTTTGCCCACCCACTAGAAGAAATCTTTTGAGGTTTGTTTCTTTGATAAATGGCATAAACAGAGAATAGCATTTTTTTTTTTTTTAGTCTTTTTGAGACAGGGTCTCCCTGTAGCCCCAGCTGTCCTGGAACTCACTATGTAGACCAGGCTGGCCTTGAACTCACAGAGATCCTCCTGCCTCTGCCTCCCGAGTGCTGGGATTAAAGGCGTGCGCCACCATGCCTGGCTCGAGAATAGCATTTTTATACTGTGTATGTGTATGTGCATGTGTGTGTGTCTGTCTGTGTTTTGAGACAGCTAGCCTGGAACTCACTATGTGGACCAGGTTGCACTGGAACTCTGGTATAAACAGAGAATAGCGTTTCTATAGTGTGTGTGTGTGTGTGTGTGTGAGTGTGTGTGTGTGTGTGTGTGTGTGTGTGTGT
>NW_008360304.1:50567-58999 GCF_000622305.1 Nannospalax galili | reverse complement strand
ACCCATGTCGTGCAATGCTGCAGAGGTCAGAAGAGGGTTTTGGATTCCCCTGGAACTGGAGTTAAGGACGGTTCGAAGCTGCCATGTGGGGGACTCACATGGGGTTCCAGGAATCTAACTCAGGTTATCAGATTTCATGGCAAGTACCTTTATCTGCTAAACCATGTACCTGGCCCAAGACTGGGAATTTTAAACAGTTACACAGGTCATAACACAACTCTCTTCCTGACATATTATTCTAAGGTATTTCCCCTTCATGTAAACTGCATTTTTGGTCATGTTTTAGGCGGTTACAGATTATATAACCATTCCATAATAATATATAAGTCTTTTTGAGACAGGGTCTTCCTGTAGCCCCAGCTGACCTGGAATTCTCTATGTAGAACAGGCTGGCCTCCAACTCACAGAAATCCACCTGCCTCTGCCTCCCAAGTGCTGGGATTAAAGGCATGCGCCACCATGCCTGGCCTCATAATAATTTTTCGATTACCTAAATTGAAACTCATCTCAATAGCACGTTTTATCCTAAACAGTTTCAGGACTAAAAATACTTTTTAACTGTTTATAATATCCCTTCTTCCAATCTCTCTTTAAGCCACTGACACCTTTTCATACTTTGTTCATTTATAGCACATGTAACTCTGTGCTTCCCTGCCCACATAAATACTCCTGAAAATTAAAGAAAAATAACTGAAAACCAAAATATTTGTTTCATTACCATGTTTTCTTCCAGCCTTGGGTGCATACTATACTTCATGGTTGTATTAATACTTCTTTTTCTCTGCTTTTTAGAGAAAGGGTCTCTCAATATAGCCCAGGCTAGACTCTAACTCGCAGCAATCCTGCCTCAGCCTCCAGAGTGTTGGATTACAGGCATATGCCACTTGGCTTCTATTAATGCTTCTAACTAAACCTTCATTGAACTATATCAATGTGTTCTCTGTTCTAAATGATTATATTTAGATAGCTGAATCCTTCTGAGTGTTATTTTATAGCCAATAATAAAAAAATCTTTATTAAAAATGTTGAAAAGTATAAAACAGTAATTATAAATTAGTAAACATCTAATTAAAAAGCAGTATTCTTTCCCTTATACAGTACAAGAAACAGTAATTTGGCTCTCATTCATTCTTAGCTGCCATCTGCCCTAGATATGCTTCACTTAAGACAAGTCTTTAGTCTGTGTTTTTGGGTGAAAATTTATGTGGATACTAAGAAATAACTCTAATATTGTAACTCAGGTGTTAAAAAAAATACATATGCCATGTTAACATGTGATGATAGCTCATATAATAGCATCTCAGAACAGCTGTTATTTCCAAAGGAAAAGTAAGTCACTTTTGAGCTGTGAGTCAATGGTGCACAAATGGACACTTAAAATTAAGGCATCTTTCTGCTCTGTAGTGCTTCTGTGGATCCAGCAAACTGTACAAAGGCTTCCTTTTTAAAAATATATCTTGTTATACTTCAATTATTTCATTCCACCAATCATTTTTCTTGCAAATAAAATTGACATTAGTCCAAAATGTGTTTTTATATACCTACAAAAAAGAAATAATTGAATCATTAGTTAAAACCTGGTTTTTCTATTTAATAAATGGTTCTGTAGACTAATTCTTCTACTATAATGAAGCAAAAAATAAGGAGATATCAATGACTTTCTTCCCCTGAAGCAATCAGGATTTCTACTTGAGCTCTTCTATTACCCCTCACCCTTCAGAAGTGGGTACCTATCACCTGAGTATCCCTCATATCTATCTATTGCTCCTACTGTTAGGCTAGAGAAACTAGCTGGGGATTCTCTGACCATATCAAAAATAACGCAGAAGCAGGAATAAGCACCAGTTGGGAACCCCAAGCCATTTGCAAGGCTACAACTCTAGATGGCTCAGTCACATAAATGGACCCTGAAGCTCCTCTTCAGAATGCACACTTTTCTGCTGGACAGGAGACCCCTGAGTCCCTTTTTTTGGAATCTGTGATCTCATTCTGTTCTTGGTCTTCAGTTCTGGCTCTAGCTCTCCACAGGCTTCAGGTCCTCTGCAAAATCCTGACCAAATAAGCCTTAAGTGAGGAAACAGATGCTCTACTAAGTGAGACCCCAGATGAGTTCCTTGGGGAAGAATGAAAGTCTCCCAGGAAGGAACAGGGATGCTCTATATGCACTGTTCTAGGCCAGGTTTGAGACAATGCTGTGTTCTGTGTCTTACAAAATGAACATCAAGGAACCTTGGAAGCCTTTTTTCATTTTTAATCAATCTACTTTTGATCAAGTTTCTTTAATGACAGGTAATGTCACCCTTTCCCCCCCATTAAACTAATTAGTAAGACACTGTTTACCAAACAAGTTGGCTGCTTACATGCCAGCCCTAAACTTTTTCAATTAGTTTCTTCATTAATCTACCAATGAATGTTTCCTAAAATTGTATAATAAGGAAAATGATACCTCAAACTCTCCTGTTTATTTTGGTGATACAGTTGAAAACAGTGAAAAATTTGCAAATGGTTTTGAGATGAAATATGCAAATAACTACATTTGCAGAAGGAAATTACCGTTATACTGTCTTACCTTGCTCTTACCAAATGGTTAGTTATGAACAAGCAGTGCTCAATTTTCTATTGCCACTGTAACATGGTTATTTGTCCCTGTAAGCATATAATTAGATGACATGACACAAAAAAAACATTAAGTTGATAGCTAAATGGTAAGATTTAATGACATTAAAAATAACTTTTATAAGTATTAAACAGGTACCAACTAATTGCCTTTATGTAGAATGCAGGCATAATAAGTAAAGCGTGTTAAAGAATCATAAATTTGGTTTTGTTTATCCTTGTGAAAATATCCACTGGTTTTAAAGATGTTAAGCAGCAGTTATTAAGAAGTCTACAAAATAAATTTTTCATTCATCTTATATAAGACTTCTAATAATTTTTTTTTAAGAAAAAGAGTCTTACTATGTAGCCCCAGCTAGCTTGGACTCACTATGCAGATCTTCCGAAGCTGGCCTAAAGCTCACAACGATCTGCCTGCTTCTGTCTCCTGGGTGTTGGGATTAAAGGGGTGCACCACCATACCTGGCCCCCAAGACTTCTGATAATTTGGTAATTTTAATGAAGATCCTAAAATACTACTTTTAAAGGATTTTTTTTTTTTTTTTTTGGACACAGGGTCTCACTCTACAAGCCCAGGCAGGCCTCAAACTCATGGAAATCCACCTGAGTACTGGGATACTAGGATTACAGGGGAGAACCACTATGACTGGCAAAAAAACAAAACAAAACTAAAAGTCCTGTCCCCCAACTCAAAGATTAGAGATTCACAGACAAGTTCATAGAGTAATTTCCTAGAGTTAATATGAACTGATCTGAAAATCCTAAACTGTCTTCTCACAGTACAGGGTTACTGATGATCTTATTACTACTATAATCAAGAAGTACTTCAGATAGGAAGGGCTAGTAATACTAGTTAAGTGGTCAGATGATACTGCAAACCTAGATCTGAACAGGATTCTATCTCGCTTCAGTCTCATCCATAGTTCACATTAAGAAAGGCTAAAGCATCCAAGTGCACTCTTTTTTTAACTAATGCAGTCTAAAGAGTACAATGCTATTTCCCTTCCAGCGTCCAGGATGATCAAGAACTTGTGATCCTCCTGCCTCAGTCTCAGGAGTGCTAGAATTACAGTTGTGTGCCACCATGCCTAGTTCAGTACAATGCCTGCCCTCCCCGCCCCTTTTTTTTTGTCTTTTTTGAGACAGGGTCTTCCTGTAGCCCCAGCTGTCCTGGAACTCACTATGTAGACCAGGCTGGCCTTGAACCCACAGAGATCCGCCTGCCTCTGCCTCCCAAGTGCTGGGATTAAAAGCGTGTACCACCATGCCTGATCCCTCCCTGTCCTTTTTGAGACAGGGTCTTTCTGTAGTCCCAGCCGGCCTGTAGACTAGGTTGTTCTGTCTGCTTCCCAAGCACTGGGATTAAAGGCCTGCACCACCACGCCCGGTCCAAATGTTTTTTGAACACTGTTTGGAGCACTAAATAATATTGTTCCTCAAAATATTACTCAGAATAGTCACAATGTCAAAATATCTTCCCACATCCTAATAAAGAAATGTGGCTAGAAAACAAAAACCTCAGCTGAACAGAAGAGAACAAAACACAACCTCAGCTACAATGCACTACCTCAAGGGCTCTGCCCCCTTTCCCCACAGAACCTATCAATAAATACCAAAATCTCATTTACAGAAAAGTTCCCTTTGTTTTAGTAATTTCAAAGATCATATCATTTTGGTTTTACTGAATTTGCTCAATCTGGTGATTCTGAACCAGATGAGAATTATTACCTGATCTGGTGACTCCTTCTTCAGCTCCATTCTCTAGCCACTGAGATTCACTGTCCAACAAACGGTTTTTTGATTCACTAAGTGGTTTAATAGGAAAAGGTTGACTTGAGCCAATACTGAAAAAAGGAGCAAACAATTCAGTGAATACTTTAATGCTCAGTTAGGGATACTTAATAAATTAATAAGCAGCAAATTAGTATTCCTTCTCTTAAATTGGTGAGGGCAACTCTTGAGATCTCAGCACTCTGAAAAGGCTATCTTGAAAAGAAAAATATGCCCACAACCCCCGCCCCCCAGCAAATGACTGGCTCTCTGGGCCCAAGAGTGTGTACTCCAACACTGTCAATGAAATCAGTTAAACTAAAGACACAGCTTCAGAGTCCAATGTGAAAGGGTTTGAACACTTGTTAATTGGGAACCTTAGGTAGCACAAGGACAGGTGAAAAGCTATGTCTGTGGCCAGTACAAAAAGTTACCTGTCATCTCCCAAGTTTTCTGCTTTCTACCTCTGCAGTTTAGATCTAAGGGGAAAAAATGATTTAGTGATTTATTGTAGACTTATGTTTCTAACTAAGAGAGAACTGGGGAGGGGGAAGGAAAAGAGGAAAATGGAGTGAGATTTGCCAGGATTTGTCTTACAGGCCAGAAACTGCTGGGTGCTTTACACACTATCTCTACCCTCTCAAGAACCCCAGGACACAGGTCTCAACATAGGTTTCATTATCCTCAGTTCGTAGAGCTGGAAACTGAGACTTTCTTCAATGACATCTTCAGATTCACAGTAAGTGCCAGAGCCCAAAGGTCTCAGGCTTTAGGTGTAGTATTACAGCCTACCTACTATTTCACATTAACATATATCTGTAGCATCTTCATAAAATTTCATCCAAAATGAACTATCTTGAATTTATTAAACTATTTTATTATTATTATTATTATTATTATTATTATTATTATTAGGTCTTTTTTGAGACAGGGTCTCCCTGTAGCCCAAGCTGGCCCAGAACTAGCTAAGTAGACCAGGCTGGCCTTGACCTCAACAGAGATCAGCCTGCCTCTGCCTCCCAAGTGCTGGGATTAAAGGTATGCATCACCACACCCAGCTCTTAAACAATTTCTTATTGTGAAAATACATTAAGAAATTCCCTTTAAGATGTGTAAGTAAAAAATTGTATTTCTGAATCCTCATTAATTATGTTGACATTGTAGTTAAAATATAGTTATCAAAGTAAATGGTTATGAGAACAATGAGTGACTTCCTGAATTTCTTTAAAAATAAGTAACTTGATATAAGCCAATATAATGAAACCTGAAAGAGTATCTTACAGGTTGGAGAGATGGCTCAGTAGTTAAGAGCTCAGGCTGTTCATGCAGAGAATCTGGATTCTATTCTCAGCACCCGCACAGCAGCTAACTGTCTATTATAACTCCATTTCCAGGGGATCTGACACCCTCTCTGTCCTCCTTGGGCACTGCACAACATGGTGCACTTAACATGCATGCAGGCAAAACACTCATACACATAAAATAAAAATAATAAATATTAAAAAAAGAAAGAGTATCTTACTTTCTAGGAAGATAAGGATGCCTTTATTCACTTGCTTCCTACTTTACCCAGACATTCCTGGCCGGGTGTGACTGTCCTGACTTGTAAATATGCTTTGTACACAAGTACTGTCTTTGCTATTCTCAAGTGTTCTGGTTTGGATGATAATTTTTTTTGTATCTGCTTACTGAATTGCTACTGTATGTATACCTGAATCATGCATGTATAATGCAGTTATCAGTTTGTTTTATAATGAATACTGAAAAACTTAAGGAACAAGAAACACACCTTCTGGCATATTCATTTTGGTTTGTAACAGAAGCTTGCTCTGGATCCATCCCCACAAGGCGAGTTGGAAAACTGCAACCATCTCCCAAGCTGTATAATGAGAAATAGTAATTATCTGAATCATAAGTTAATCAAAGTGGTCAGACTTAACATTCATTTTTCAGAGGCACAGTAGAAATAAATACTAAAGCTTTTCAAATCAGAGATCAAGTCCCAAGATTTTTTTCACTGAAGACATAGGCCTTTTCTCTTATACGTTACATGTATCTAGAAGCAACGTCATTTGTGCTGGTAAAGATCAAGATGCTGAGGTTAGCACCTTAAACACAGCCATTCAAGTATCTGGATAACTGACTCTATCACAATCACTGAAGACACCAATTAAAATTTGAGATTAAGTTCCACATACAGCTTCAACATTCATTATACAAATATGCAGTGCTCAGAGTATAGCTCAGTGACAGAGCTCTTCTATAGCACAAAAGGTCCTTGGTTCGTCTGGTTTTTCAGTACTGCAAAACCAACCAACCAACCAACCAACCAACCAACCAACCAACCAACCAACCAACCAACCAGACTAAATAGATTCTGAACACTTTGATGTTCTGGATAGTATGTAAAGCAGTACAAATATGGCAGTGAACAAAAAGGTCTTCTAGAAGCTTATAATCTTAAAAAAAAAAAAAGAGTATAGCATGTTTTAGTTTTTTCACATTCTTGACACATCAGATTTTTACCTAGCCAAGACAGAATAGCTATAAACATCATATATTATCATACCCAATCAGAAACAGATCAGAGCCCAAAATGACTGACTTCAAAACAGGTATTATGGGGCTGTGGTCTCAGAAAGCAAACTGTAACAAGGAGCCCCAGTTATCTGCCAGATGTGAGACCTGCAGGAAGGCAAGTAGCCTCACTAAATCAGGGCATCAGCAAAGGGCATTTGAGAAGCCTTGGCTTGAGCCTATGAGACAAAGCAGAGAAACTGCTACAGAAAATCTATACAGTGCTGTTTTCAACGTCTTTGGCAGTTACTGACCTACAGAAGAGAACTGGGAAGAACAGCTATGAAGTTTCAGATGAACAAATTCAGAGCCTCCCAGCACTGGGTGGCATTCACATTTGACTAGAAGGAAACCTCTCTGAAAGATACAGATTTGGTAGACCTCTGTAGGGCTAAACTTAGCCTGAAAGAAAATGCTATTCTGCATCCAACTTCTTTAAACAGACTTCAAAAAGACCACCACAAAACAGAAGTACACTAATGGTGTGCCAAAATGAAACTCAGCATGTTATGAAGGGAGAAAATAAAATCTAGATAGGCAGGAAAGTAGCCACTGCACAATCAGAAGTTACTGATATGAAAAGTAACAGATAATATGATCAAAACTAAGGAAAACAAAACAACCAGCAGAGAAGAAATTGAGCTGCTTACTGAATATTATTAGTAACTTCAAAACACTGACACAATAAATATGCCTGTGATTTGAAAGGGAAAATGGGTATAATGAAAATTTAAGACAAAAAGAAGACTGAATCACACTTACAGATCAGAGAAATTAATATCTGAACTGAAAAACACATTGGATGGGTTTACTAGTAGTTAAGACACTGCAGAAGATAAGGAACTTGAAGAAACTAACAAAAATGAAGCAAAGGCTGAAAGATGGGAAGAGCACAAAATAATGATGGTCTCAAACAGTAACATACAGACACTGGAGAACCAGAAATGCAGAGGGGAGAAAAGGGGAAAAGGGGAATAGGCAAGAACCCCCAACAGAAAACAACCAATAAACCATAACAACACAACTAGGGACATAATTGATAAAAATTATTCAAACTCACAGATCCAAAATGCCTGATTATTATTAGGTATGATAAAAGTCAAGAAACACCACCACCAAATTGCTTAAAGTAAGTCAGTGACTGAAACTTAAAACTATAGGGTGCAGAGATGGCTTAGCAGTTAAAGAGAATATACCAGTCTTGCAGAGGACCTGACTCCATTTTAAAAACTACATAAACCAGAAGATACCAGATGACAATATCTTCAAAGAGGATCTCACTCCAATCATGAATTCACTGATTAGAGAAAAATAACCTTTAAATTAAATAGTGCATTCCAGTTAATGAAGAGTAGAAAACTCTTGAAATCATGGGACAATAAAGTACACACTGAAGAGGAAACCTGAATACACAGCAATTGGGTTCACAAAAAAAATGAAACACACACACACATTCTCACTCTCTCTCT
>NW_008360304.1:11303-50534 GCF_000622305.1 Nannospalax galili | reverse complement strand
CTCTCTCTCACACACACACACACACACACACACACACACACACACACACCAAAAAACAAGTATCATCATTAAGCTGTGAGGACTGGGTAGTCAATGTAGGGACACACACAGTATCTGCAGTGGGGGAGGGAAATGATACAAATGGTAATGCACAGTTTTTCCAAATTTGAACTACAAAAGCAGAGACAAGAAACTGAACCAGCTGGGCACCATGGTGCACATCTGTAATCCCAGCACTCAGGAGATGGAGGGAGAAGGATCAGAAGAAGTTCAAGGCCAGTTTCCCACTATATAGTGAGTTTGAGGATAGCCTGAGGTATGAGACCCTGCCTCAAAAAAACAGGGCATCTATGGGACTGAAGAGTTGGTTAATAGCACTTGCTGCTCTTGCAGGGGACCCAGTTTGGTTCCCAGCATCCATGTGGCAGGTAATTCAATTTGTAACACCAGTTCCAGGGAACATGATATCCTCTTCTAACCTTAGGCACTGTATGCGCATGGTAAACTTTCACACATGTACAAAACTCAAACACATTTTAAAAAATTTAAATTTAAAACAAAACAACAGAACACTGGGCACGGTGGTATCCACCTTTAATCCCAGCACTCAAGATGCAGATGCAGGCAATCCCTGTGAGTTCCAGGCCAGTTGGGACTACAGGGAGACCCTGTGTCAAAAGAAATCAAAACAAAACAGAACACAAAAGGTCAGGACCACTGGTGCATGTCATTACTCCAAACACTCAGGAGACAAGAGGCATGTGGATCATTGTTTGTTCAAGGCCAGGCTGTTCTACGTATCAAGTTCCAGACCAACAGGGCTCTGATTCCAAAAAAGAAGTCAAAGTAAACATACATAGAGTGAAAAAAATAAGGTGATCATAAACCTGTTATCAGAAAACAATGCATGCCACATGAAATAACATCTAGAATTCTATACCATCAAAATGGTCTTTAAAAAAATGAAGGCGAGTAGGCCATTTTCAGACCAAAAAAAAAAAAAAAAACCAAACAAGCCCCCAAAAGGCAATTTAAAAGACGATATAATTTCTTTTTTTTTTTTTTGAGACAGGTAATACAGATTAGCTTCAAAGTCATAACAATCCTCCTGCCTCAGCTTCCCAAGTACTCTACAAGTACGAGTCACTTACATGTCTTACAAATCATTTTTTTTTCAGTATTTTATTCATTCTTTTTATGTGTATGTGTGTATTGCCTGCATGTAGTTAAGTGCGCCCGTGTCGTGCAATGACCGCAGAGCTCAGAAGAGGCTGTTGGATCCCCTGGGACTGGAGTTATGGACAGCTGTTAGCTGCCATGTGGGTGCTGGGATTCAAACCTGGG
Source organism: Nannospalax galili (assembly GCF_000622305.1). NCBI lineage: Eukaryota > Metazoa > Chordata > Mammalia > Rodentia > Spalacidae > Nannospalax > Nannospalax galili. The sequence goes on along the minus strand of NW_008360304.1, from coordinate 49,190 downwards.
TCTTCTGCAAGAACAGCCAGTGTTCTTAACCGCTGAGCCATCTCTCCAGCCCCATGCCTTACATATCTTACAAATATTAAATATTTTTCCTTCTCTGTAATGAGTGCAACGCACAGATGGCCTAAAATGGCTGGAATTAGGGAAAAATGAATCAGCTGGAGAATATGTTTTTCTTTTCTAAAAATATTTTATTTATTATTATTTTTTGTATGTATGAATGTATTTGCCTTCATGTGCGTAAATGCACCTGTGTCATGTAATGCTTGAGGAGGTTAGAGACGGGATTGGGTTCCCATAGAACTGGGGTTATGGACAGTTGTTAGCTGCCATGTGGGTGCTAGGAATCAAACCTAGGTCCTCTGCAAAAGCAGCCAGTGATCTTAACTGTGAGCCACCTTTCCAGCTCCTCTGAAACTTTTAAAAATTGTTTTACTTTGTTTTGCCTTCAAGGCCAGAGAAGTATGCAGGATTGCCTGGAACTAAAGTTAGGGAAGGTTGTGAGTTGCCATGTGGGTACTGGGAACCAAACCCAGGTCCCCTCAAATAGCAGCAAGTGCTCTTAACTGCTGAGCCATGTCTCTAGCTCCAAATCTCTCAATCTAAACACATTTAACTAGAAGTATATGATACCATAACCAATTCTTACATTTTATAAATTACCTTGAAAATACTGGAATTAGCCAATATTTCTTTTCATCACCAAAGACTTGTCTCCAATTTTTACTGCATCCAAGAGAGAAACCATTTCCATCTATTCCATAAGAAAACATAGGTGCACGGAATGATTCTGTTAAGAAAAAAAAAGAAAAGAAAGAAAAAGACCCCCCCCAAAAAAGATAATGAGGAACAATAAGCATTTGAGGTGACAAATGCACTAATGCAAACATGTACTGAAATGTCAGACTATACCATAGAAAATGTACAATTATCAGGGGCTGGAAAGATGGCTCAGCAGTTAAGAACACTGGCTGTTCTTGCAGAACACCCAGGTTCAAATCCCAGCACCCACATGGCAGCTAACACCTGTCCGTAACTCCAGTTCCAAGGGATCTGACAACCTCTTCTGACCTCTGCGAGCATTGCACGACACAGGTGCACTTCCCTACATGCAGGCAATACACGCATACACATAAAAATATAAATATTAAAAAAAGAAAATGTACAATTATCATGTCAATTAAAATCTATTTTAGCCAGGCGTGGAAGCACACACCTTTAATCCCAGCACTTGAGAGTCAGAGACAGGTGGATCTCTGTGAGCTCCAGGCCAACCTGTTCTACATAGTGAGTTCAAGGCTAGCCAGGGCTAAATAGTAAGACCTTGTCTCAAAGAACAGAACAAAACCACCCATTTTTTAAAAAATAAAATTCAGAAATTATTTGGGAAAGATAAATTTTTATTTCATCAACCATATAAAATGAGAAATCCAAATATTACTGAAAATCAAATGAAGTAAGTGTTCAATACATACTGCATTTTGTTGTAACTCTGGTTTTCCTGGAATTGCTATATAGCTCAGGTTGGTCTTGAACTCACAGGGATCCACCTGCCTCTGCATCCTAAGTACTGAGATTAAAGATGTATGCCACCATGCCTAGCATATACTGCTTCTTAAAAAACTTTAAAAAGTTGGGTGTGGTGGCACATGCCTTTAATCCCAGCACTCGGGAGGCAGAGGCAGGCAGATCTCTGAGTTCGATGAGGCTGGCACAGTCTACATAGTGAGTTCCAGGCCAGATGGGGATACAGGGAGACCCTGTCTCAAAAAGACAAAAAACAAAACAAAAACAACAACAACAACAAAAAAACCCAAACTTTGTGGATTTTTTTTGGTCTCCCTGTAGCCCCAGTTGGCCTGAAACTTACTATGTAGACCAGGTTGGCTTTGAACTTAAAGAGATCTGCCTGCATCTGCCTCCCGAGTACTGGGACTAAATAAAGACATGTGCCTCCAGGCCCAACAATAAAACATGATACTGCTATTGTGCAAAACTGGAATTTACCATATAGACTAGGCTGGCTTTGAGCTCATGGGCCTGCTAGGATTAAAGGCATGTGCCACTATGCCTGGCTGTGTATGAGTGTTTTATTTAAATGTATGTAGACGTACCAGGTCTATGCAGGGACTGACAAGGCCAGAAAAGAAAACTGGATTCCCTGGAACCAGAGTTAACTGGTGATAACTATCAGCTACCATGTGGGTGCTGGGAACACAGCCCAGTTCTCTGCAAGAATAAGAATGCTCTTAATGGCTGAGCTATCTCTCCAGAGCCCCTTTATTTCGTTTTTTGAGGCAGAGTCTCATTACATAACTTTGGCTGACCTTGAACTTGCTGGGTGGGCAAAGCTTAGAACTGGAACTCACCAAGCTCTGCCTGCCTCCATATCCTGAGTGCTGACATTAAAGAGTATACCACCATAACCAGCTTTAAAAATGTTTTTTGAGAGGCTGCAGAAATGGCCTGGCACTTAAAGAGCACACACTGCTCTTGCAGAGGACTGAATTTGGTTCCTAGCACCCCATGGTGACAGATAACTGTCTGTAATTCTGGTTCCAGGGGATCTAATGCCCTCTTCTAGACTCCAGGAGCACCCATAAGCAGGTACACATACCCACACACAGATACATAATTTAAAATTAAAAAACAAAAACAAAAACATGGGGCTGGAGAGATGGCTCAGCAGTTAAGAACACTGGTTGCTCTTGCAGAAGACCCAGGTTCGAATCCCAGCAGCTACATGGCACTAACAACTGTCCGTAACTCCAGTCCCAGGGGATCCAACAGCCTCTTCTGACCTCCGTGGGCATCGCATGACACGGGTACACTTACCTACATGCAGGCAATACACGCATACACATATAATAAAAATAAATAAAAATTTTAAAAACTTTTAAAAAACCCAAATCTTTAAAAGAAAAACTTTTAGCCAGACACAGTGGTATACGCCTTTAACCCCAACACTCTGGAGGCAGAGGCAGAGGCAGGTGGATCTCTGAGTTCAAGGCCAGCCTGGTCTGCATAGCGAGTTCCAGGCCAGCTGGGGCTATAGGAAGACCCTGCCCCCCACCCCCCCAAAAAAAGAAAAGAAAAAAAGAAAAACTTTTAAATAAATTGTAACGTCTGTTTTATCAATTTTATTTTTATGGTGCTAATAAATGAACCCTTGCACATGCTAGTCTAGTGATCTGCCACTGAGCTAAATCCTCAGCTTAAAAGATAATACTATACTTCTTTTGATTTATTCCACTTCATTTTATCTTTAAGCTTTGAACTCATTATTTATGAACATCCTATTATATTCCAAATAACACAGGTACAAACAAAAATGTAGATGATATTTCTATCAAAGAATTGACAGTCTAGCAAAACTACACATGCCAAGTGCTAAAACAGCCCTGGCAACCTGTGAATACAGACATGAAAGAAGCTAATATTGTCTTAACAGGAGAAGGAGTGTGTGTGTGTTGGGGGTGAGAGTAGGGTAGATGATGGAGGGAGGGGTTCTCAAGCATGCTCATGGACAAGGGATGGGTGGCACATGCAGGTTATGGACCATTGCTTGTCAAATGATACAGAATGAGGTCAAGAAAAAGACCTCACAAGAAAAGCTTTATTACTTTATTATTTATATATTTAATTTGAAGCTTGAGGACAATTTTTACCAGAGTTTAAAAGGAAAACCCTAGGGCTGGCAAACTGCAAACCTTACAGCTGCCTAGAAGGAGAAGAAACAAAAGCCAAGCTGCTTAAGGCAGCCCAGAGGTCAGTCACCCAGCAGTGACTGAAGGGAGCATGCAGAAAGGAGCTTTAGAAAAAGTGTTAGCTATGGAGTTTAAAAGCATACTTAAGTTTTGGCCAGCAGCTAAAAGAAAAAAAGAGGGAAGAAAAAAAGTTTAGCCTTTCTGGGGGAAAAGCGGGCTGAGCTATCAGAACCCCATCATGGCTCTGCTCCAGGGGACTGCCTAATTCTCTGTTTTTAAAACAATGACTCCAGTCTAGAGTGATGGTGCATGCCTTTAGTCCCAGCCCTCAGAGGCAGAGGCAAGTTTGGTCTATAAAACAAGTTCCAGGCCAGCTGGGGCTACAGAGAGACCCTGACTCAGAAAACAAAACAAAAACAACCCCCCCAAAATAGCCAGGCGTGGTGGTGCACACCTTTAGTCCCAGCACTTGTAAGAGGGAGAGGCAGGAGGATCTCTTGAGTTCAAAGCCAACCTGGTCTACATAGTGAGTTCCAGGCCAGTTTGGACTACAGGAAGACCCTGTCTCAAAAAGATTAAAAAAAACCCAAAAAACAAAAAACAACCAACCAAACAAAAAACACCCCCAAAACAATGACTTCAGCATGCCTTAAAGGCTATGGATAAGATGGAGCTCTGGCAGAGGCTGATAGTACAAGAAAGTAGAATAGAACCCCCCCCCAAAAAAAAATCCAAGAGGAAAAGAAAGTATCTAGATGAGCTCTATGCAAAAATCTTATACACCAGAAAAGACATCTTTCTTCAGAAGTTGGAGGGCTGACAGTCACAGGCAGAAAACAAGAAACAAAGAAACATTTAATAGAAGGTCATGAAGGTGAGAGAATGGGAGCTTGCTTGTGGCTTTTTAGTTTTTCTCTTGAAGCACTCACAAATGGGAAGGAAAGTCAAAGAATGGTGACAATCTGGATTAATCTTGTGGAAAACAGGTGAAAATCCCAACCAGAAACTCAGGGCAATAGAGCCAGTACTGAGGACCCCAGTGAGGTCTGAGTTCTCCACTCTAAGGACTAACACTCTGGGAGTTCAGCTTTCCTCTAGATGTCAAAGCACTGCTGGACATGATAACAGAGTAGATGATTGAAAACCCCAGTTCATGGATTAGTAGAAGAATCATGGGAGAAAATCTAGGGGCAGAAGAGTCATGAGTGCTATAAAGAGTTAAAGTCATCTATCAGAAATCTAGAATAAATGAATGTGAAAAATTAAAGCAGAAGAGAAAAACTTGGTAAGGGAGGACTTGGAATCTAAAAAAGGGGTGCACCGGAGTACAGAGGCAAAGGAGAGGTAGAAGGCCCGGTGAGAGGATGGAATGCTCTGGTTGAATATTTTCGAAGATGACTGTAAGTAACCCAGCATTCAGAGGCAGAGACAAGAGAATGAGGAGGTGAAAGTCATCCTTAGTTACACAGAGTTTGAGATCAGTCTCAGTTACAGGAGGCCCTGTCAGAGACAGAGGCACACAGACACACACAGGGAGGGGGTGGGGGTGGGGAGGTGTGTGTGATTATGGGAACGAATGACCACCCAAATCAAAAGGATAAGACAAGCTTCCTGCTTAAGACAATGGCTTTAACTGGAATCCAGAACTCACTGAAATGTGGGGAAATGATCTAAAGATGGCTAGGTTGTGAAGAGCAGAGGTGAAACAGAATAAAATGCCCTCAAAGGAGAGAACAAAAATCTGGATACAGCAGTGAGGAACTAGAGAGAGACCAGGGCCGTAGGGTGGTAATACTAAGGCAACATGTTATTCAAAAAATGGCCACAAAATCAACTTAGTGGCTGATGAACAAGATTGCACAAAATATCAAGAGAATATTATACAGGGTTAAAATTAATAATGTTCTGTAATGTTCTTATTTATATACTTTTCTAAGTATACATGCATGTACTAAGTCATGGTATAAAATAATATCACGGGTAAAAATAAGTTTGAAAAAGATTATTCAGAAGGAACAATGAGGTGCCTAGAAATACCATGCTATGGTTAGGATCTGAAATGGCTCCCAAACCATATGCTAAGGACTGGATGCTAGTTGACAGCATCAACAGAAGGTGCTGAAACCAAACCATCCAGAAGTAGAGGTCAGTTAGAGGGAGCAGGTCATGGGGAGATGGGTAGGTCCTTTAGAGTTTAATGGAACCAAGAAAGGTGCTCTTTCTCCCTTCCTCTCCTTTTCCCTAACTGCCATGAGGTCAGCAGCTCTGCTTTCCCTACCTGGATGTGTGGGCTTACCACAGAGCACAAACAACGTAGGGAGTAACCCCGTGACCTAAAACCTCTGAGAATACAAGTCCAATCAGATCTTGCTTCCTTTAAGAGATCCAGCTGAGGTATTCTGGCAGAGTCCATCTCATATACAAAGTGCAGCCTCGACGAAAAGAATCAAGCTTTGTTGGGCTGGAGGGATAGCTTGGCCATTAAAGGCTCAGGCTAACAAGCAAAAAATCAAAAATTAGGTTTAGTATCTAGGCATTGTGGCGCATGCCTTTAAGCCCAGCACTAGGGAGGCAGAGACAGGTGGATCTAAGGCCAGCCTGGTCTACATAGTGAGTTCTAGACTAGCTAGGGCTACAGAGAGACCCTGTCTCAAAACAAACAAAGAAACAACAACAAAAAAAATCAAGCTTTGTGAGAAGCAAATTAGTGCTCACATCCCATCTAAGGCTACTGGATACAATTTACCCCTAACTGGTTGGTTCCAGTTGGGAAAATGGGCCCACCAATAACAGATTTATCAATTTCTAAATGAATTCTTATTTTCTGTGTGAAATCTCTCAGTTTTTAGCTTTTAAAGAATGGCTTTAGTATTAGGCTTTGCATACTGGTGAACTTCTTGCCAGTTCTGACTAAAGGTAAGAGATGGCAGGGCATTTTGTAAAGAGGACAAAGTACTTAATAGATGTGAGGACTTTTATTTATATGGAAAATAAAGCATAAGGAAATGGAGAAGAGCTGGCAAAAGCAGAGATCCTTATACAGGAAGCCCATATAAAACAGTAACATACAAGATTAGAGTGATTCAAATCATAAGTAGCTAAAATGTACAACTCAAATCTCTTCATCTTTCTGCACTAAAAAACTGTTTTCTCCAATTCACATGGCCAATCTATGGGCTTCAGAGCAGGTGGCCTTTAATTTTCATACAAAATTACAACTATGGTATAATACTTATGAATTTACTAACATATAAGCTACATAAATATTTCAATCATAAGAAGGTATTAAGTCTGACAGGACAACAGCTCAATGTGACTACTTCATTTTCTGATTTGAGACTATGTCTTGTTATGTACCCCTATATTACACATGTGTGACCCTCCTGCCTTAGCTTCCTGAATGCTGGAGTAACAGGTCTGCCCTACCATGCCAAGTCCTACCATTAAACATCTTACTGAATTCTTCCTCTATACTTTCATTTTTTAAAAAAGTTAATTTTTAAAAATATTTATTATTTTTATGTGTATGAGAGTATTGCCTGCATGTAGGTAAGTGCATCTATGTCGTGCAATGCCCATGGAGGACAGAAGAGACTGTTGGATCCCCTGGAACTGGAGTTATGGAGAGTTGTTAACTGCCACATGGGTGCTAGGATTTGAACCCAGGTCTCTAGATAGGCTGACTAGACTCACAGGATAGACTGGGAAATGACTGGGGGCACTGACAACACAGTGAGCAGTAACAGGGATGACAGAGTATATGGGCTTCAGTGGGGGAGGGGGACAGTATGGGAGAGGGCCATTTGGGATGCAGGTATAAAGGTAAGATTGTTTGGGATGTTCTGTATGAAATACACACACACACACACACACACACACATAAAATGGGGGGGGGGCACTGACTATTCTTGCAGAGGACCTAGGTTAGGTTCCCAGCACCAACATGGTGGCTAACAACCCTCCATATCTCCAGTTCCAGGATTATGATGCCCTCTTCTGGCAGCCACAAAAATCAGGTACAAATGTACTTTCAGGCAAACACACATACACATAAAATAAAAATAAACAAAAATCTTAAAAATAAAACACATATATTTATTTTATTTTAAAAAATTTTTTATTAATTATTTTTATTTTATGTGTATGTGTGTATTGCCTCTATGTAGGTAAGTGCACCCGTGTCTTGCAAGGCCCAAGGAGGTCAGAAGAAGCTGTTGGATCCCCTGAGACTGGAGTTACAGACAGTTGTTAGCTGCCATGTGGATGCTGAGATTCAGACCTGGGTCTTCTGCAAGAACCACCAGTAGTCTTAACCGCTGAGTCATCTCTTCAGACCCCCAAAATATATATATTTATTTTATTTCATGTGTATGCATGTACTGCCTGCATGTAAGTATATCCATGTTGTGAAATGCCTGCAGAGAACAGAAGAGGGCATTGGGTCCCCTGGAACTGGAGTTACGGATGGTTGTTAGCCACCACGTGGGTGCTGGGATTTGAACCCAGGTCTTCTGCAAGAGGAGTCAGTGCTCTTAACCACTGAACTGTATCTCTCCAGCCCAAAAATAAAGTATTTTAAAAAACATAGTCAGTTCTCTATTTTTATATAAATCACTGAAATTACATATTATAGTCATTTCTGCAATCTTTTTCAACGTGAGCTTTACACTTCTTAATACACCCACTGTATCCAATCACAGTGACATTTAAATACAGAATTAGTTTTCATTTCTTTAATACCTGACTACAGTCTTTCTCTGGATTTCACATTCATTTGTGGTCATTTTCCTAAAGAACTGTATTTTAGTTCAGTCTATTTACCTATTGTTGTTCTATTTTTTCCAACTAGCCAGCAGTGGTAGCTAAACAGCGAGAGCACACTGACGAAGAACATTGCAGACACAAAGAAAAGAAAAAGTACATGGAATTTTGCACGTGTATCTGCCAGTTCATTCTGAGGAAAGAAGAAAGAAGAGTTAATTTTGAGGATATTGAACCTCATAACTCATAATCTGGTTTTGTTAAAGTTTGAATTTACCAAAAAATTTGACATATGAGAGTATTGAAATCAATGAGACAATAGACCCCAACCAAGAATTGCAGGCATAATCTAGCAGCATTCCCAAAGCAGGCTGAGCCCATAAAAGGTCAGTCATTTAAACATTTAACCATCTTAGCAATTCAGTCATAAAATGAAAAGATGGACTCTTCTACCCAATCATTTTACTTTATAGCTTATGTATATATTCAAATTTCCCTCAAATTCAGAAGGAACAAGGGTTCTCCCGTTTATCTACTAACAGGTGCTTAATTATATAAGCTGTAACCACAAACTGAGTGTGATATATTTAACTTTTATTTCTATGCTTCTCTATTTTTGGGTCACACTTCAAAGGTGTCCATGACCTTAGATCTTAGATGCTCCAATTCCTCTTTTCTTCATCCTTGCTTCTTTTCCTTGGAGCCTTTGTTAGGTAATTGACAATTTTGATAAAGTTATCACAAGGTGAATGAAAACAGTTTCTCTGTTATTCCTTCTTACAGTTACGTGCATTTTAACAGAAGTTTTAAGATAGAAGAAATTAGTACCTACTAACAGGAGGAGGTAGAAGAAATCATCTATTAATAGGAAGAACCTTTTAAATATTTGCTTTTTAAAAATAAAATCATATCAGGGGGCTTGGCTGGCTAGGGATATAGCTCAGTTGGTAGAGGATTTTCAACATGGACAAAACCCTGGGTTCAATTCTCAGCAGCACAAAAAATCTGGGCATGGTGGTGCATGCCAGTAATTTCACGACTCAGAAAGTGGAAACAGGAGGAGCAAGGTCAGCCTTGGATACATGAGACCAAATCTCAAAAGAAAAAACAAAAACCTTTCTTGATTTAAACAGTATTTGACGAGGGCTAGAGAGATTGTTTAATGATTAAGGGCACCTGCTGCTGAGCATCACAGCACCCATGTCAGCAGCTCACTACTGCCTCTAACTCTAGTTCCAGGGGATCCAATGCCCTCTTCTGGTCTTTGAGAGTGAGTACCTGCGTACTTGTGGTATACATATAAATTAAAAATAAAGTATTTAAGGGAACTGGAGAGATGGCTCAGCAGTTAAGAGCACTTGCTGCTCTTCCAGAGGATCTGGGTTAGGTTTCCAGCACCCATATGGTGGCTCATCGCAACCACCTGCATGCATGTACTGTACACATATACACATTCAAACACATAACAAAAATTTTAAAACAACATATTTGAGAGGAGATCTGGCAAGATGGATAAACAGGTGAAAGTGCTTGCTGCTTGAACCTGACAATCTGAATTCAATCCCTAGAACCCATGGTGGAAGGCAAGAACTGACTTGCAAAAGTTGTCTTCTATATGCATGCCATGGCACATGCGGGCCCACATTCATATGCACACATTATAAACACACATACAACTATAATCAAAAAGAAAATGTTAAGGGCCAGGTATGGCGGCTCACACCATTAATCCCAGTATTTGGGAATAAGAGGCAGGTAGATCTTTGTGAGTTGGAGGCCAGCTTGGTCTACATAGCAAGTTTCAGTTCAGCCAGAGCTACAGTAAGACCCTGTCTCAAAAAAAAAGAAAAAAAATTGTTGACAGGAAAATGGTTTGGTGGGTAGGAGTGTCTGCTTTGCAAGCCTGAGGGCCTGAGTACAAATCCCCAGCACCCACAAAGAAAGCAGGGAATGGCTGCACATCACTGTAACCCCAGCACTGAGGAGGGGCGATCAGGAGAGCTCACTGACCAGCAAGCTCCTGGTTCAGTGAGAGAACTTATCTCAGCAATAAGGAGGAAAGTGATAGAAGACAACACCCAATGCCATGCTGTGGCCTCCACATGCATGAGCACCCACACACATACAACCCACCCTGCCGCCCCACACCACACACCACACAGGTGTCTTACATACTAAAGAAAGGCTATTAGCACTAGTTTTTGTCTGTTTTGTGGTGCTGGGGATTAACCTAGAGACTCAGAAGCTTTACCACTGAATATTCCCTAGCCCTGCATCATTATTCTGATGACATTTCCCTCTCTTTTCTCCCAGTGTAACCACAACAAAATCCCAAAACAAAACAAAAAGATACTTCTATCTTGCCAACTTATGGAAGCAAATTTTAATTACATACATTCACTCTCAATGTCATAAAAGAGATCATGAAAAAGTCATGGCAATGGTGTGCTTTACCTTTGGGCAATTCTCTGTAGACTTCCTGCGGCAAAGCTTGTGCAAATAGAGACAATAAATAAAGAAAACGATTTTTATACCAAGGTATCCTGAATGCTAGGTTTTGTAAGTCCCATACATTTCGAAGGAGTAGTACATGAAATAGCCCACTACCAGTCATCTACACTTTCCCAAAAAATTCAACATAGAGATCAGGTAAGAACATTTAGCTCTTCAAACACATCTCACATACCCTCTAAACAGATACTTTTCTACTCAATTTTGGAGAAGATTTGTGTCTAGAAGAATAAATGTTTAGCATATACATCTCTATTTCTTTAAATGTCCAGTTAGAAGTTTCAAAAATGAGACCTGATGTCTTCTTACCAGTTTCATAGCTACTGCCTTGTTTCAGCTGGCAAAACAATGACAGCCTCGAACACTGTGGCTGTGCTCACTCTAGCCCCTTGCCCACTGGGCTCTAAGACAAGTGTCACTTGGCTCCACCTCCTGGGCTTCCCTGTATTTTCCTTACTCAGTCTACTACAACTGCAACAGTTCCCTTGCTGTGGCTCAAACACTCCAGGGACACCTACAGGTTCCTTCAGCTTGAAACCTCTTCCCTTAGACATCCACTAATTTGCTCCAGTCTTGGCACAAATCTTCCCTTCTTAATGAGACCCATCTTGTCCATTCACCTTAATATGCAACCTACTCTATCTCAATCTTCTCACATACTTGGTAACTCTCTCATAGGATCCATTTGTATTATCTGTCTACTCTTCTCAAAATAAAAAGTAAGCTACACAAAGACAGAACTTTTTGTCTGTTCACTGATCTAGCCCAGGTCCCAGAACACAATCTGGCACACAGTAGGTGCTTGTGATGGTTAGTTTTGTCAACTCAAATATACTCTAGAACCACCTAGGAACCACCTTAGGTTTATGTCCTAGACTATATGAGTAGAGAAAGCTAGCTTAGTACTAAGCATGGGAGTACTTGTTCTCTGTGTTTCTGACTACGGATGTGATTGGAGAGCTGCTTCGGCTCCTGCTGTCTTGACTTCCCTGTTGTGATAGATGATAGCCTGGCATTGTGAGCTGAAGAAACCCTTTACTGCCCAAGTTGCTTTTTGCCATATTATGTTATCACAGCAACAGAAATGAAACTAGAAAAGTACTAAAGTAGTATTTCTTTTTAAAAAAAAAAAAAAAAAAGCCAGGTGTGGTGGCATACACCTTTAATCCTAGGACTCAGGAGGCACAGGCAGGCAGATCTCTGTGAGAATAAGGCCAGCCTAGTCTGCAAAGCCAGTTCCAAGTCAGCTGGGGCTGCAGGGAGACCCTGTCTCAAAAAGATCAATAATAATAATTTGTTTTAAAAAAAGTAGATTTAAGTTTAGTAGGTTTTTTTTTTTTAACTCAGGATGAAATTTCTGAAGTTTTTTTTTTCTTAAATAATGAATCATTAAGCCCCGAAGTGCTGAATTTCTAAGCTAATAAATACTGCTGCACTTGCTGACAGGGAAATGTAAGACTGTACACTTAGAAATCTCTTTCACCTGGCACTGAATGCTAGTATGGCTAGCAAGTAATAAACAGAATCCCAATAGCCTAGCAAAAGGGGAAGCTGAGGCCTCACTGTGGCAGAGGTATGCCTCCTCTAACATATACAGAAGTACTGGCACCCTGTGCTTCATTTTTTATTTGTAGGTTGTAGCTGAAATGTTGGCATCCTGGGGATGGAACCTGAGGCCAGAGGGGAAGACAAAAAAAATTAAGGGGAAATTAAAAACTAAATAAGTTCCTAACTTTGGGATCTAGTTTACATTTCCTGCTGGCTGACAGTCCAGAAACTCAATACAACTGATAAAGCCAAAATCACCTACCAGACAGTGTTTGTCTTCTCAAACCAAGATGTTAATAACTATCTATATTTAGGACAGAACATTTGTGACTTTGAGTTTAACTACATTAGCACTCTCCTCTCAACTCTAATCTAAAAATACGCCTCAAGAATAACCTTAAAATTTCATTTACAAAGGCAAATTCCTTAAAATAAGAGAAGTAAATAAGCTAGTTCATTTTGTTTTTATTAATTAATTTCTACCTGAGCATTGCACAACACAGGTGCACTTATACACATGCAAGCAATACACATAAAATAAAAATAAGTCACAGTTCCTTCCTTCTTGTGTAGATGCTCAAATCTTAGGGCTTCACTGACTTCAAAGACTGCCTCTCCCAAACCAGCTAGTTCTTAGAAAGCAAAGCACCCACCCAGGAGGGCAACTTTCATATACCAAGCAATCCAAAGCCTAAACTCCAAGCCTGCCATTCCTGTCACCACCCTCACCAGGAGGCAGTATTCCTCTGTTAGTCATTCCAGGACCAGATAAAGACAAAGGAGGTAGACCTGGCACCCAGAGTCCACTGAGATTACTCAAACTGGCCAGTCCTAAAGCTGTTTACCCTGTCTTTTCCACAGAAACAGCTCCACGAGCTCTGGACTTCACTCCTAAGCTTCCCATGCTTCCATGCTTCCCTCCAGGTGTACCCCTTCTCTCCCGTTACCTCCTCAGAGACAACTGACCCTAGCTCTGGGGGTCTTGCTGTACCTGGATAGTAACAACACCTACATTTTAAAACATCTTTATAGGGTATTAGAAAGAGTAAACACAGAAGTACCACAATAATCTCCTCTTCCAAATAATATATTTAAATGTAAAATGAAAACAATGAAGGTACCAGAAGAAAATGGGTCAACATTTGTGCAATCTTACAGGCAACAGTCAAAAATCATAAATAGAGTCAGTTTAAAAATACAAAATTTTGGGGCTGGAGAGGTGGCTCAGTGGTTTAAGAGCACTGATTGCTCTTGCAGAACACCCGGGTTTGATTCCCAGCACCCACATGGTGGCTACAAATCGTCCTTAACTCCAGTTCCAGGAGAATCTGAAGCCCTCTTCTGACCTCCACGGCACTACACGACACAGGTGCACTCACATACATGCAGGCAATACACTCATACACATAAAATAAAAATGATAAATAAAATATTAAAGAAAAAAAGAAAAAGAAAAACCACCACAAAATTTCGGGGCTGGAGAGATAGTTCAGCGGTTAAGAACACTGACTGTTCTTGCAGAAGACTGGGGTTCAAACCCCAGCACCCATATGGCAGCTAACAACTGTCTGTAACTCCAGTTCCAGGGGATCTGACAGCGTCTTCTGTCTTCCACAGGCACTGCACAACACAGGTGCACTTACCTACATGCAGGCATAACACTCATACACATAAAACAATAAATTTAAAAAAAAAAAACCAAAAAACAAAATTTTGCTGGGTGTGGTGGCACACACCTTTGATCCCAGCAGGCGGATCTCTGTGCATTCAAGGCCAGCCTGGTCTACATAGTGAGTTCCAAGCCAGCTGGAGCAACGACAGGGAGACCCTGTCTCAAAAAGACCAAAAATAAATAAATAAATAAATGATGTACCCTGTCGCAAAAAGACCAATAAATAAATAAATAATAAATAAATAAAGTTGAAAATGTGGGTGGGAATTTTGCAACCAGAGACAGAAAAAAAGATGAGTATCTTCAGGAAACCCTCATGTCTTGTGCATATTGGTATTCTAAGAGCCATGTGTTGTCTGTTTGCTGCTCACAGTAAGTCAGAGTCACTTACTGTGTTGGCTGTTTGCTGCTCACAGTAAGTCAGAGAGTCACTTACTGTGTTGGCTGGCCCAGGCTGCTCTCTAATGACTAGGTTGAAGAAAACCTTCTGCCTCAGCCACAGATTATTAAGTAAAGGTATACAGTGGCTCCTGGACAGGAGAAATTCTTAATTTTAATGCAGTCTAATTTATTGATTTTTGCTTTGATAATTAGTGATTTCTGTGTTTTATTAAAGAAATACTCATCTATACTAATGTTAAGAAAAAGATTAATCTTTTAGTATAAAAACTCTTTTCTATGGAAACAAAAAAAACCTACCAGAAAAAAATGGACAAGAACAAAATAGGAGCAAAAAAAAGACAATGACTAGTGAACACATACTTTTAAACATGCAAAATAAAGCCAGATACATTGTTCTGTTAGCAGTCACTGCACTTACAGAGAGAACAATAAGGAGACATCAGAAGACAGCCCTGGTGTAAGACAGGAATGGTTTGAGGTGCACAGAATTCGAAAAAGAAAACCAAAGACATCTCAAGAGGCTGAGGCTGGAGGACCGTCCTGAGTTTGGTCTACACACAGTGAGTTCTAGGCTAGCCTGGCTAGAATGAGACCCTGTCTCAAAGTACATGCACGTGCATCTGCACACCCACACACATAAACACACCCCCTCATCCCATCTACTGAATGCTTTTTATATACCATATATTTACACTAATTTAATCTATGTACTAATTCTGTGAGATAAGTGTTACTCCAAATTTCACAAATTAAAGACCAATCTAAAATATCTTCACTTTGGCTATTCTGTCATTCAGCCATTATTTACTAAACACCTACTATGCTGTGTGCTAGGCAATAAATATTTAGGTGCTCTATCAATGAACAAAAGAATAAAACAATTTCTGCCTTCATGGAGTTATTATATCAAATAAATGGCACCTGTGTGTTAAAAAAGCCTTTTGTAGTATACCACTCGGATTCTAGACATAGGCATCACAAAGGACAAACAAGAACAAGATGACATTAATATTCTAGCCTGGAAACTGATGGGCTGGTATAGTTTGTTTCCATTAAATCATTTAAGCACAGGAAGAATGGAAAGAAAACAGGACACTGATTTGAAACAAGTTAATTTTTAGGACAGCTTTATCATGTTTGAGGGTTTAATATCAACTGAAGATTGGGTAGGGGCTCAGAAGGGTCAGTCTAGGGCTGAGGACAGTGGCTGTGACTGCCACCTGAGTACGAGTGACCACCAGAAACACAATACAGAGAACCAGCAGTGTGGCAGGCAGCAAGAGACTGAACCTACATTTAAGGGGGCTGATGGGATGAAGGGAAAAGAGACAAGGGATGAAGAATATCTAAAGAATTTAATGAAAGGGGGGCTTAATATGTTTAAAAATTATTTCTAAATTTTCAAAAGAGTACATGCACTGATTTTAAAAAACCAAATAATACTAAAACACTACTAGCGAATGAAGAGCAGCACTTTGGAGATACAGTTCTTTCCACACTTGTGGTGGCCTTTTTTTCTCTTAAAGCGCATACTTTCATATTTTAAAAGGTTTGAACTTTAAATTTAACTTCTAAATTATTATTTGACTAATTAGTATTTGTACATAGCACACAAAAATTAAAGGGTAACTACAGAAACCATGTCTCCCTTCCCAACTGTCCTTCCTAGATGTGACGATTGTAACTAATTTTCTAACATGTCTGGAGAAGCCAGCCAGGACACACACGTATGCTGTTTCCCCATGGAAAGAAACCATCACATACTATACAGATGTCCTCTTTTGATGACTTCCCAGTCATTTGCTGTAAAGAGCATCTTTCTTTCTTAGGCAGCTGTTTACATAAACCACATTTTAGACCCTGATGATGAAAACTTTTTTTTTTCAATTATTTGCTATTTTTTTAAATGCTGAAAAATGTATGCAGCTAGAAAGCCAGGGTGATTGTCTGGGGCCAAGGATGTGCCTCTCACTGTGAAACTGCAGTGAGTCTTAGCAAGCTGAAGAAAATGCTCCCTTCTTACACTGGCTTGTCTCAAACAATCTAGACCACTGAAAGAAACTCATTATGTCTTGTGCAATATACATTTATTTATAAGTAAACCTATACTTTATATGAAGGAAAAGTATAGCCCTGTGTGTCTTCAGACCCACTAATAAAGTCATATCAGTAAAATTAAAGTATGTCTATTTATAATATGTAGTAATTCTTTTCAAGCATATCATCTTTAATCATCTTTAATACAAGTTTTAAGGCAGGTAAAAAAAAGACTTACCGTCCAAAATTTTATAAAATACTCTAAAACTGTTGTAGCCACAAAAAGGCAATATAGTAGGGAATACAATAAAAACAGCATGAAGAATTTGTAATTAGTAAATCCCACACAGTTATTCACCCTAGAAGAATACAGAAAGTCACACTATAAAAATAAAGTCACAAATTCACAGAAATAGAAAACAGAATAGGGTTGTCAGGGGCTGGTGGGAGGGAGGTGTTGAGAGTCAGTTCATGAAAACAGTTCAGTTTTGTAAGATGTAAAAATCATGGAGACTGCACAACACCGTAAATCTACTTAACATTACTCAACTTGTAGAAATAGTTAAAATAGTAATATTTATGTATTTTTTTGTCTTTTTGAGACAGGGTCTCTCTGTAGCCCCAGCTGTCCTGGAATTCACTATGTAAACCAGGCTGGCCTCAAACTCACAAAGATCCACCTGCCTCTTCCTCCCAAGTGCTGTGATTAAAGGCATGTGCTACCACGCCCAGCAAAATAGTATATTTATGTTATTACATTTTAGCCATACAAAAAAGAAATCAGCAAGCTTATATCATTATTACTTGGAACCCCAATGTCAACTAGGAATTAGGAAAGAGTGTATCATTATTACTTGGAACCCCAATGTCAACTAGGAATTAGGAAACAATGTCTCAACTACAGATGTACTTTTAATATATTCTATACACAATCTTGCATTTTAATGCTAATTTGTAATATATCACCATTGGGATTAATCATCAGAAGACATTTTTAAAAGAAAACTTTTTAAATGTAAATATGTCCATATCTATATATGCATGTAGGAACAGATCATTCTTAACATTGATTAGTAATTGAATTGAGTTCAAATATAGGAATATTGGGCTGGGTATAGCTTAATGGTGGAGCACATGCTTAGCATGTATGGAGACTCCGGGTTCAAACCTCAGTACGAGAAGAAAAAAAAGACACCTAAAATAAATACTTTAGTAAATCCTTCTCAAGTCTTTCCTTCCACCTTCCCCTACTCATGCAATCTCCTCTGTCTTTCATACATACCAAGGACAGTGATGATCCATCTTAAGAACACACCTAAGAAACAAGCATAAGAAAATTCATGCAAACAGAAAAACCCCCAACTGTAATTTCATACAATTTTAGTTGATTTAAAATTTTTCCTTTACAAAAAATTTCCCTATAAAACTATATCTTAGAGAACCAATCCAGAAACATCAGGTTAGAGATCATTTCTGGCATTCCCATAGGGATCTCCATAGGTAAGCAGTCATGGTGTTTGACGCTATGGAGTCAGCTGAGCACATCTGGCTCACTGCCACACCAAATGACATTTTAATACTGGAATCTAGGAATGAGTCTTGTTTTATACATCAGGAAGGCCTAGTTTAAAAGTCAGCTAAGCAGACAAAATGCAAACAGATGACTTCTATCATTTTAAGCATGTACAGATCATACAAATAAAATGTTAGAAGCAAATATGGCTAAACATTATTGACACGTGGCTTAAAATGAGTATTTTTTAATAACACTACTTTCTCACATGAACACAGGATTAGAATGTTATACATGGCAACTGAAAACTAAGGAATTGTTTAAGTTTTTAATATCAACATCAATAATAAAATCAAGAAAATATCATTATAGTCTTTAATCCAAGAAATTAGCTTTTTTAAGGAAGTTGCAATTACTGGCTCATCAAAAATCACATTAAACATAAGCATAGAAAGCATATTTGAAGTTAAATTCTATCAACTAGCAGAGAAACTGTTATTGAAGACTCCTTACGGTATAGTCCAAATATATTTTTGTTAACTCTTAATCTACCCCAAATGATGGGAAAGGATGAAACAGTTTTGTTAACTGTAAAGCATGTAAAATGTTTCTTCTGCTACCAAGTTTCAGTGTTAGTGTTAAACGAAAGCAGATGAGGAATACTTACGTGTCACATGCTGAGCAGTGATGTGCCCGATCAGGTTTAATCAACTGACATTTTTCACAATATCGGATAGCTACATCAAAGAAGTAAAAAGAAGTGGTGAAAGATATACAAGCCTAACTCGTTTAACTAAAAAGCTTGATTTTTCAAAACTTACTCTGGGAATGGGCAATTAATAATTGAAAAAAATAACAAAAGTACCATAGAGCCTCTCAAACAAAATGTCAAGAAATCCTGTATTTCCCCATCAACTGTCAAACTAAATAAAGTAGACCCAAAGCAACAAGGGACTAGGCAGAAGGCCAAACACCAAGATGAATCAGAGCCAGGCCACAACTCGCGCTTACCAAGCCGTAAATCCAGGGTTCTGTCTATTATAGCACAGTGTCTATACAGAAATACCAAAGTGAATATTTCAAGGCATCTTGTGGGAGTCTGACTTTCAATTTTTTTTTTCTTTGTCTTTTTGAGACAGGGTCTCCCTGTAGCCCCAGCTAGGCTGGAACTCACTATGTAGACCATGCTGGCCTTGAACTCACAAAGATCTGCCTGCCTCTGCCTCCTGAATGCTGGGATTAAAGGTGTGTGCCACCATGCCCAGCCTGATTTTGAAATTTTGAAACAGTATTTAAAAAACAAACAAACAAACAAAAAACCACCTCAGAATGCCTTTTGTCCACCATCCCTACCCTAGTGAAGCAAAATATATTTTTGGAACAAAAAAATAAAACTATCTCCCATTAAATTCTAATGTATGCTTCTACTAGCCTATTCACAATTCAGTTGTCTAAAGACACTGATCACCTACTAAGTGAACCTTTTGCCTAGGTTTTTTTTTTTTAATATTTTATTTATTATCTTTATTTTCTGTGTATGAATATATTGCCTGCATGTATGTGAGTTCACCCGTGTCGTGCAATGCCATGGAGGTCAGAGGAGGGCTTCGGATTCCCCTGGAACTGGAGTTAAGGACAGTTCGTAGCTGCCATGTAGGTGCTGGGAATTGAACCTGGGTCCTCTGCAAGAGCAGGCAGTGCTCTCAACCGCTGAGCCATCTCTCCAGGCCCTTGCGAAAGCCCTGCCTTCATGGAGCTTGCGTTTTACATTCCAGGGAAGAACCAAAATTCACAAAAATCAACAGTGTAATTAGACAGTGATAGCATTTAAAAAAAAAAAATCTGGGAAAAGGGGGGTGGGGGGAGGACTCTAATTAGAAGGAATAGACTCTAGGCCTGAATATGCTTAATTTGTTTGAATAATAATAAACAGGGAGTCCATAATAGTTGATTTTAATAAAATACTAGGAATAATCTGATAAATGAAGATGTGAAGTACTTTATGGTTTATCTTTCTAGTACACTACTATGCAGAATTTAACAAGAATTTCACCCCCAAAGACATTTATATTCCATTAAAGAAAAGACAGCAGGGTCAAAATAGAGCTACCAGTTCTGAGTCCAAATACCAAACAGACAAGACTACATGGACAATAGGATCAGCACTGGAAGCCAAGTTCTGTATCTTCCCTTTCCTCTACACCTTCACTAAACACTGTGACAGCTGTGAAATTATCTTGGCTCTGGGATGGAAATGAAATCAAACAGACCTTAAGAAAACTGAGCTCAACAAATGAATAGATGGCTGAGAGATAGAGCTGATAAGAAAAACAGCAATCAAAGGAAACTTCAGCTTTTCTTTCATGGCAAGCAGCCAAGAAAGACAATACCAAAGAGCAATGTAGCTGGGTAAGGCTGGAGTAGGGTGTTCATTCAATGAATACTTAACAGGGGTTCGACACATGATAAACACTGCTAGATAACAGAAATAAAGGTGAACACAGCAAACCTCCCTCCTGTCTCCATGGCAGTTGATTATAAAGGAAAAATCCAGTTTCTATGAGTTTACAGGTTCAAATGCTAGGTCATCCAAGCCCAAGCTGTAAGTATAAAAATGGGCTTTGGTTCAATGAACAGATGCCAAATTGAAGGGTACATGCTGAGGTGAATGAAGCCTGGATGACAGTTTCCAGGATGTGCTAGGCAGAATGTGCAGGCCTCCTCTGAAACCAGAGGAAGGCAGATTCAAGGAACAGCTTCCCTACAGAAAAAGTCCTGGCAGAAATGAAGAAGTGTTAGAGACGCCTGGGCCCTCCCTATGGTGACTGAAGCCCAGGGGGCAGCCAGAAGAGGACTTTGTCTCCAGGAGAAAGCTCTTACAACAGGGCAGAAGACATGGGAACTAAGACAATGAGGAAAGGCAGGACCACACCTTGACTAGGACTGCTTGGTTATGCATACTTCTTCGCTTCTGTTTAAACCTCACACTCAAGTTAGGACCCCAAGTCCACTAGGGGAGGTTGTGAGCTCTTTATCTTCCCAATGCTGCCACAATGAATAAATCTCCTTCTTCTTCTATTTTTCACTACTGACTCTTTAATTGGCTTAGACGTTTTATGGCTGCCAAAGCACAGGCTCTTATCCTAACAACTCTGGTAATGCTGACATGGAACCCTGTGTACATGGCAATTTCAGTCCATGCCTGGCAAACAGCAAAGACTTGGGAGGTTAGTGCTCTAGTATGGTAAGATCCTTGAATCTACTCCAAGAATAAAGTGATTAAACTATGAAGCATAATGAATGCTCATAAAACTGTAGGGTCAGAGCTTTATGGGTGAAAGTAACACCTAAGGGATAGGGATACAGCTCAATGGTAGAGTGCTTCCCTTGCCTGTATGAAGCCCTGAGTTCAATCTCTGGCACCAAAGGGAGAAAAAATTGCTGAAGGGACAATATAGAAAGAAGAGGGACCAGATACCCATAAACTTAAAAAACACAAAAACTATGAGGAAAAAAAGGGTTTAGAAGGACACATTTTATTTTCTGGGTGGGTAATAATATACCCACCTAGTTCAAAAACACCCACAAGAACTGAATGCTTAGTTTCTCAGATCCCTATACATCTGACCTCTGAGAAGAAAGCAAACTCCATTCCTTTTACTAGTTCCTGATGCCCACTTTTCTTATTTTATGTCCACAGTAAGAAGAAAAAAAAAAAAAGAAATTATTGCTGAGTTTTGGAAGTCAAGATAGCAGTAATGCTGTATAAATGTGCTCAAGAGCACAGACTCTGCCTGCAGTCAGGAGAGAAGCCATGTACCTCACTCAGGGCTCTGACCACCTCACTGAGCCTTATCTCATCTCTAAAATGTCTACATGGGCCAGTATCTTTCTCAGAGTTTCTGGAAGTACTTAACACAATTATCTGGATTAGAAAATAAGCTATTAAGCAGGGGGCAGGGGTGTGTGGTACATGCCTTTAATCTCAGCAGACAGAGGCAAGCAGATCCCTTTGAGTTCAAGACCAGTCTGGTCTACACAGTGAGTTCCAGAACAGTTAAGGCTACAGGGAGAACCTGTCTCAAAAGTACCAGAAAAAAACAACAAAAGAAAAACGCTATTATAACTAATAAAATGCAGTAAATATTAAAAAGAGTAATTGGGCCAGGTGACTGATTCAGGTGCTCCCTCTCTAGTCTTGGCTAATCTCAAACTCAGTATGCAGCCTAGGCTGTCCTGGAACCTACACTCCTGCCTTAGCCTCCTGACTGCTGGGATTATAGGCAGATACCTATGCCTAATTAAGAGGCAAGTTTTTATATCAGTGGCTCTTTACCTTCAGGGATACATGTACTGTTTCAAAAAGAGATGATCCTACTATATAAACAGGACATTTTGAAAACTAGATGTACCCCAAATTTTGCATAAGGCTCAGAAATTCATATAGCCACTGAAATTATGGACCTAGGATTAAAAACACCTAATTAACACAACTACAACTAGCAAATATTATAAATCACTTATTTCAGAACTACAAACTAAAAAGAATTATTTAAAATTAGTTGTCATTTATTGAAAATGTGCTGAAAAATCCATTACATGCCAAGATGTATATTAAATGTTTTGCATCTCATTTACTATTTCTACTAACCTAGAGACATAATTACTCTCATGTTGAAATGAAGAAACTGAAACAGGATAGAAGACAGGGAAAATGAAGAGGACATGGGAAAGGGGAAGAAATCTTGCTGGGTGTGAATGGAGAAACTCTCACAAACAAGCTTATGACATATACTTTGACTTCCTGGGGACCTACCTATATAGTAAGAGTTCCCTTCACCTTTCCTGCCTGGTTTTATCTTTTCTGTCAGTTCGTAAATCTGTACAGTGTACCTCATAAACCATGTAACCTAACAGTCTCATTTATAAAAATAAATGTTGCAGCGCATGGTGGCCCGTGCCTTTAATACCAGTACCTGGGAGGCAGAGGCAGGAGGATCTCTGTGAGTTCAAGGCCAGCCTGGTCTATATAGTGAGTTCCAGGACAGCGGGGGCTGCAGGGAGACCCTGTCTCAAAAAGACAACAACAACAAAAAAAAGGTAGTTACACATCTATTTATTTAAAAAAAAATTATGCATAGCTACAAGGGTAAGTTCTTTCTATGTGTACTGTCATTAAGAAGCCTAGTGGGTTCTAGGGTTAGAGCACCTGGATTCAAATCCTGTTCCTTCACATATAACTTATATGATCTTGAACAAGTAATGTAACCTGTGTCAGTAGGGATTCAATTTGACATGCTTACTGCCATCTGAGTCACAGCTGCAAGGACTGTCCTGGATATTCATTGTTTTTCGTACACTTTCCCAGCATACCATAAGTAAACAAAACATCAGAGCAGTATGAGGAGCTTTGTAACTGCACCCAGATGCCTGGAATGTACCAATCCTAGCACTTGAAAGGCAGGGGCAGGAAATCTTCACACAGCTTAGATGGTGTCATTTTAGTCCAAACCAATATATACCTTTCCTTTGGCTCCAAACTGCAGGGATTTACTTGGTCTTGCTGTTGTGGAGGCCCATCTCTGTCAGTAAGCACCCCCAAGAAACTGTACCCTGTGGAGTTCTCTGCTTCTGTTCCTGTCACCTCATGGGGTTATTATGAGTTTAAATGAGTATTTGCATAGAATAACTGCCAAGCTGCTAGTACCACCTTGTATTTGTATCAAATAATGAAATGCATAACTTAAAACAATTTCTTCTATTAAGGTGACCAGCTTGGCCCCTCAGGCTCTTCTCTATCAGAGCTAAAAACCCAAGGAAAGGAAACTGCTGTCTGATCTGTAATCCTCAGGGGAAGCAGTGGCTCAGAGGAAGCAGGAAGGCTGGAGTCAGGCAAACTTAAGTTCATAGCTTGCAATATCAGCTTTATTTTGTTAAATTTCTTCCCCTTTGTGTCTTATTCAGTGATGATACACAACAGTTAAAATCCAAACAATTTCCAAATGATGGTTTACTAGGAATAATAATTGAAAGCTTTAGCCATGAAAGCTGAGAATGAAGGTGAAAATAGGCAACAAAACATACAAAAAGCCAGATTCATATTAAAGTGAGACCCATTTAAAAAAAACCTTTCAGTATAGTTAATACATCCATCTATATCTTAAAATACCACAGAAATGAAGAAAACAGAAGTCTTCTAGCAGACACAACTTGTGGCAATCACTGTATATCCAGTGATTAGTCAAACCAAGCATACCTATCCTAATAGAAATAAACAAATTTTAAAATTCCTTTGAGCTGGGGCCGGAGAGACGGCTCAGCAGTTAAATACACTGACTATTCTTGCAGAAGACCCAGGTAGGAAACCCAGCACCCACATGGCAGCTAACAACTGTCTGTAACTCCAGCTCTAGGGATCTGAGAGCCTCTTCTGTTCTCTGTGGGCACTGCACAACACGGGTACACTTAACTAAATGCAGGCATAACACTCATACACAAAAAATAAAAATAATAAGACAAAAAAATTAATAAAATGTTTTTTTTTAAAATCCTTTGAGCTCAGCTGGGTGTGGTGGTGCACACCTTTGGTCTCAGCACTCAGGAGGCAGAAAGCAGGTGGACCTCTGTGAGTTCAAGGCCAGCCTGATCTACAAAGTGAGTTCCAGGCCACCTGGGACTACAGGGAGACCCCGTTTCAAAAAAAAAAAAAAAAAAAAATTTCCTGGGTGTAGTCACAATCACCTTTAATCCTAGCATTTGGGAAGTAGAGGCAAGCAGGTCTCTATGAAATCACAGTCAACCTGATCTACAACTACAAAGTGAGTTCCAGGCCAGCTGGGGCTACAAGGGAGACCCTGTCTCAAAACAAAAATAATTTTTGTTTAATTTAAAACTTTCAAAATTCTCTGGTATGGCTGGAAAAATGGCTCAGCAGTTAAGAGCACTTACTGCTCTTTCTTGTAGAGAACCTGCATGTTCAGTTTCGTGCACCCATATGGCGGCTTACAGTTGCCTATAATTGCAGCTCTGAAGGATTCGATGTTCTCTTCTGGCCTCCTTGAGCACCAGGCATGCATATGTACACATATGTAAACACTCAAATACATAAAATTGAAATACATAAATCTTAAAAAAAAAAAAATCCTTTGAGGGCTGGAGAAATGACTCAGTGGTTAAGAGCACTGGCTGCTCTTGTAGAGGACCTGGGTTCAGTTCTCAGCACTCACATGGAAGTCCAGTTCCAGGGATCCCATACCTTCTTCTGACTTCAGTGGGCATTGCATAACACAGGTGCATTTACATACACGCAAGCAATACACTCATCCACATAAAATAATAACATTTTTAAAAATATCCTTTGGAAAGTTTAGTGTTCTTTCACCTTTTGAAGTTGATGTGGTGTAGATAGGTAAATCTCTTGCTGCTCGTCTCAAAATTTCTTGTTGTCTCTCTTGGCTAAATTCCTTTTCATAACGTTCCTTTTCAGAATTGGATAAGTAGAACTATAAAGAAAGAATCACTAAATTAATATTTAAACCTTAAGATCTTAGCTATGATGCTTAGAATGTTCTAAAATGTGGGTGGTAGTCCCCAGACTATTCTGCTTCATGAAGACAAAATTTGTTTTCAATCTTTATATAGATTTTGACAAAAATTCTGTACAGATTAAATCTAAGAGTTTAATACATACTTTCATTTACTAAAAAAAAAATAAAAATAAAATTTTGAGGGCTAAGGATGTGATTCAGTGGTAGAGTACTTGTCTAGCACCACCAAAATTTTTGTTTAAAAGTTACTCGAGCCGGGCGTGGTGGCGCATGCCTTTAATCCCAGCACTTGGGAGGCAGAGGCAGGCGGATCTCTCTGAGATCAAGGCCAGCCTGGTCTACATAGTGAGTTCCAGGACAGCTGGGGCTACAAGGAGACCCTGTCTCAAAAAGACAAAAAAAAAAAAAAAAAAGTTACTGAGGGGGCTAGAGAGATAGTTCAGTAGTTAAGGATGCTGTTCTTACAGAACACCCGGGTTCGAATCCCAGCACCCACATGGCAGCTAACAACCATCTGTAACTCCAGTTCCAGGGGATCCAACAGCCTCTTCTGTCCTCTGTGGGCACTGAACAACACGGGTGCACTTACCTACATGCAGGCATAACACTCATACACATAGAATAAAAAATAATAAATTAAAAAAAAAAGTTACTCAGGCTGGAGAGATGGCTTAGCAGTTAAGAGCACTGACTGCTCTTGCAAAGGACCTGGGTTCAATTCCTTGCACCTACATGAGGGCTAATAACTGTCTGTAACTCCAGTCTCAGGGGATCTGATGTCCTCTTCTGACCTCTGTAGGCACTACACAACACAAGTGCACCTACATATATGCAGCAATACACTCATACACATAAAAGTAAAAAATGAATTAAAAGTTATTCTTAACTAGGTGTGATGGTATTGCCTATAAATCCTAGCACTTGGGAGGCTGACTGGAAGTGAACTGGCATAAGTGAATTCCTGGGCTACAGAGTACCTTGTCTCACAAAATAGTAATAGCAACAACATCATAAGCAAATAAAAAATAAAACTGTCAATTTTTTTCTTCCTTTTGTGTGTAGGTATATGATGGTATATGTATGTGTTTGTGTGGGTATGTGCACATGTGCATGGAGGTGCTTGTGCTATATGCATGTGGAAGCCAAAGATGGCTGGTATGTGTTTTCCTCAATCACTCTCTACTCTCATTTTCAAAACAGGGTGTCTTCAATGAACCTAGAGCTCATCATCAACTTGGCTTGGCTCGCAGGCCAGTGAGCTTCAGGGATCCACCCAACCAGTGCTGGAGTTACAGATGTGATGCATCCAGCTTTTATGTGGTCTTCATGCTTATATAGCAGGCACTTTACCTGCTGAGGCATCTCCAGCCTGCATTTCCTCCACTCCTACATTCTTTTTATCCTTTCTTCCCTGATGTTCCCTGAAACTTATAGGGGTGGTAAAGATGTCCCATTTAGGGCTTGACTTAACAATCACTATTCTCAGCACTTTGACCAGTTGAGTGTGCAGTAACTGCTATTACCCACTACAAAAAGAAGCTTCTCTGACTAGACATGAATCCAGACAAATTTTTAGTTGTTTTTTTGGGTGGTGGCTTGTTTGGTCTTTTTGAGACTGGGTCTCCCTGTAGCCCCAGCTGGCCAGGAACTCATGTGTATACCAGGCTAGCCTTGATCTCACAGAGATCTGCCTGTCTCTGTCTCCCATGTGCTGGGATTAAAGGTATGTGCTACCACATCTGGCAAGTTTTTAGAAGGATAGCCAAAAGCGGATATACTGGGTAACGGTGAGATCACTGACATGAAGTCCCATTTTTTTTTTTTTTGTTTTCCCCAAATGCTCCAATGAGGTCAACAAATCATTCATTCAGAATGTTTTTTTCTTTTTCTTTTTTGTCTTTTTGAGACAGGGTCTCCCTGTAGCCCCAGCTGTCCTGCAACTCAGTATGTAGACCAGGCTGGCCTTGAACTCAACAGAGATCCACCTGCCTCTGCCTCCCAAGTGCTGGGATTAAAGGCCTGCACCACCATGCCCAGCTACATACAATGTTTCATTTTTTAAAAGGCCAACCAAGGCTGGGCATGGTGGCACATGCCTTTAATCCCAGCACTTGAGAGGCAGAGGCAGGCAGATCTCTGTAAGTTGGAGGCCAGCCTGGTCTTCATAGCGAATCCAGTCCAGCTAGGGCTACAGCTACAGGAAGACCCTGTCTCAAAAAGACCAAAAAACAATAAATAAATAAATAAATAAATAAATAAATAAAAATTTAAAAAAGACAACCAATTGTGCTAGTCTCTAAAGAATTACCAAAGATCACCACCTCATCTATAGGCAACTCTCAAGAGTTATTACTTTCAGAGTTGCTTCTGGCTTTCATTTATTTTGACACAGGGTCTGGCTATGTAGTCTAGGATGGACTTGAGGTTACAATCCTTCTGCCTTCCCAGTGGTGGGATTATGGGCCACCATGCCCAGCTAAGCTCACTTCTTTTATTAAAATTTTCCCTACCAAGTATCTATTTATTTGCTCCTCTTTTTATGTCGTCTCAAGGCTAGGACCCTCCCTTTTATACCTTGACTTCAGGTAACCGGGATCTTTTACAATTCCATTAAGTCTATTTCATAAAGTTGTTTTTCAAAACTAAGAATGACTTTGGATGTGTTCTTTATCATGTTTCAAATTTTAACAATACTGACCCTAAATTTTTACTTACTTTCTGAATTTTACTTAAAGAAGCCCAAGGAATGGCAACTGGAATTTCACGTACCCACATTTAAGGAGCGCTCTGGTCTACCTGCTAACTCAAACAACCAGAATGCCCATCATTGCTGATAGTTGTCAATTCTTCTGTTATAAACCAGGCAATAGCTTGGGCTCTGGAAATCATGATTCCAATAGAGTTTTCTGCTTGTGGAACTAATGACAGAAATAAGGTCTTCTGTGTTCTTCTCTGAATACTTTCCTCTACACTGTTAATATAAGTCACTGATTACCATTCTAACCTAAGCAAACACCATCCATTAAAAACAAAACTCTAGGGACTGGAGAGATGGCTCAGTGGTTAAGAACAGTGATTGTTCTTGCAGAAGACCTGGGTTCAAATCCCAGCACCCACATGGCAGCTAACAACTGTCCGTAACTCCAGTTCCAGGGAATCCAATGGCCTCTCTGTCCTCCACAGGCATTGCATGACACGGGTGCACTTACCTACATACAGGCAATACACTCATACACATAAAATAAAAAGAATAAATAGAATATATATTTTAACAAACCTCTAGAGCCGGGCATGGTGGCACATGCCTTTAATCTCAGCACTCAGGAGACAGAGGCAGGCGGATCTCTGTGAGTTCAAGGCCAGCCTGATCTACATAGTAAGTTCCAGGACAGCTAGGGATATAGAGAAATCCTATCTCAAAAAACATCAAAAAAGTAAATGTCTACTTAGATTACCTAACATGGCTTTCATAAAACGAACAGCAGAAGAGCAGCCAGAAAAGAGTCACACAATCTTAAAGTGAGTCTAAAGGACTATGGAAGTTACTTTCTAACTTCTACTACAAAGATCTTATATCTCACAGATTCACCCCCTCCTGAATACTTTCAAATATAAATAAAACCTCAAGGGTATGATGTTGAATAATATTTTGATAGCAGAAGGTCTAAGTTATGATTTCTTGTAGAGTCTCTGCAGATTCTTCCTTACTGTCATGTCTAGCCTCTGGTAGTAGTCTAGATCTCAGCTCGATACCACTCTTATTCTTACTCATATCTTTCCTTAAGAATGAAGGTTATAAAGTAATGAGAAGCTTAAATCTAATGATAATTTTAAGAGATCCCAGAGTAGAAAAGTCTGTTTTCCTTTTGTTCCTTTTTTATTTATTTCTATTTCATGTGTATGAGTGCTTTGCCTGAATGTATTAAATGTACCCAAGATGTAGAATGCCTTGGAGGTCAGAAGAGGGCATTGGATCCCCTGGAACTGGAATTATAGATGGTTGTTAGCTGCTATGTGGGTGTTGGTAACTGAATCAAGGTCCTCTGGAAGAGGAGAAAGTGCTCTTAACAGCTGAACCAAAGTCTGTTTTTCATTTAAGACTACTGAACATCATTCAACTTAAATTATAAAATGCCATTATTACCTTAGACAATGTTCAGACAATTCCATATAAATATATATTAGGTCAAAGGTATAGCTTGGTAGAAGAACAGGAATTTAGCATGCACAAACAACATCCTGGGTTCAAACCCCCAAAACAAAATGGTTAAAAATTTTTTTTTTAATTTTTGCTTTTTGACGTGTATGTGTATGTGTGTGTGTCTTTTTTAGATGGGGTCTCCCTATAACCCTATCTCAGCCTGGACCATAGATCAGGTTGGCCTTAATCTCACAGAAATCAACCTGTCTCTGCCTCCCGAATACTTAAAGCAAAGGCATCACCATACCCGGCTATACTTTGTTTTAAAAGAGACAGTCTATACCGCCCAGGTCTCAAATTCCTAAGTTCAAGTGAGCAAGTGAGCCTCAGCTTCTTGAGTAGCTGGACTGCATGCTTACACCATGTGTCTGACCACAAATACGTACTAAAATCTAGGTATTAAATGGGGCATGGTAGGACACATTGTCAATCCCAGCATTCCAAGGCAGAGGCAGGCAGATCTCTGTGAGAGTGAGGCCAGCCTGGTCTACACAATAAGTTCCAGGCCAGTGGGGCTTACAGAGAGACTGTTTCATAAAACAAAAAAAGCTTCTCAGATGGCACAAATCCAAAGATGAATAAATATAAATCTTGCCTTTAAGATAAAGAGCTACAAACATATAAACCAATATATAAAAACAACAATTTACAGTGGGCTAGAGAGATGGCTGAGTGGTTAAGAGCACTGGCTGTTCTTGCAGAGGACCTAGGTTCAGTTCCCAGCACCCACATGGCAGCTAACAACTGCCTGCAACTCCAGTTCCAGGGGATCTGACGCCCTCTTCTGGCCTCTGCAGGCATTGAACAACAGGATGCACTTACATACATGCAGGCAATATGCCTATACAGAAAATAAAAATAATAAATATGTTTTAAAAAGAACAACATTTTAAGCCAGGTGTGGTCACACATGCCTTTAGTCCCAGCACTTTGGAGGCAGAGGCAGGCAGATCTCTGTGAGCTCAAGGCCAACCTGGTCTACATAGTAAATTCTAGATCATCTGGGGCTACAGAGAGACCCTGTCTCAAAAAGACCAGAAAAATTGAAAGAAAGAAAAAGAAAGAAAGAGAGAGAGAGAGAGAGAGAGAGAGAGAGAGAGGAAGGAAGGAAGGAAGGAAGGAAGGAAGGAAGGAGAGAGAGAAAGAGAAATGAAGAGAAGAGAAGAGAAGAGAAGAGAAGAGAAGAGAAGAGAAGAGAAGAGAAGAGAAGAGAAGAGAAGATCTATGGGTGCTATACAGGTTGCTGCTAAAGAAAAGTAATCAACAGACCTACCCAGCAGCAGACCATGTATGCTACAATACCTACCTGCCAGGCAAGGTTCACTGGTGCAATAGTGGAAGTAACCAACTGCTTTTTCTTGGGTTTGCTGTCCATGCTACATGAGGAAATGCATTCCTGGTACTGTAAATCTGGACAAAAGCCCATGGCTGGAGAGGTCCTAGGTTCTAGGAGAGAACCTACTACTGATTTTTTTTTTCTAAACCAATGGACATGGTATCATATTCTAATAGTTATGTCTGTACCTATAGATCAGTGCTGCTCTCAGCCTTGGTCAAAGAAGCCTTTTTGCAGTGAATGACAATTACTACAGAGACTTATAATTGGTCAAAATGCTAAGAATAAATGATTCAACAGGACAACTATATCATTCCCTCTCCGAGGCTTTGGAAACATTGCAAAAAAGGGACAGAAAGAATGTAAAAGCCAGAGGATGGAGAGAAGTGCTGTGGAACACTCTTTTCTAGATATGGCATAGCTGTTGTACTCAGGAACTCACAGCTGCTGTTCTTACACAAGATTGAATGGGTCAACACTTCCTCATGGATGGGGAAAGGGCTCATAATGACCTAGCCCTAGCTGAGGAGCTGGCTGCCAAGGGTAGGAAAATAACTTTCTACATTGGTGTAGCACTGCTAAGTTGTCTATGCTCCAGAAATAAACCCACACCCATGCTCATGCAAGCACTCCTAATAAAGCTCATTAAAAAAAAAAAAAAAAAAAAAAAAAAAGGACAAGAAAGCAGGAGGGAGACTTGCTGGGAAAAAGGTTCAGAAGATGAAGAGATAAGAGAGGATAATGGGGGGAGGCCAATATGATCAAAATAACTATATTTAAAACTGTCAAAGAATTTTTTAAATCTATATTACAAGGTAAGATTAAAAATTCCATTTAAGAGCAAACATTGGTTATCAAAGGTGCCTAGAGACAGTGGTATCTAAGCTGACCTTTGAAAGATAAACAAGAGGGAAGACAAAATAATCTTGGCAAAAGGAACAATGAGAAACAATAGCATGTGAAAATAGCCTGGCATGCTGAAATAGAGCTCCACTGAAAAAGCAATGAAGATGAAGTTAATAAGATTATAGCTTATAAGTACTGCATACCATGAGTGAACATGTTATCTCCCAGCAAACTGGCAACTTCTAAACAATTATAACCAGAGAGTGATGGGTCCAAATTTTCTTTTTAGAAAAGATAACATTTTTCTGGGCATGAATGCTCATGCCTATAATCTCTGCATTTGATAGGCTAAGGTAGGTTTAGCATGAGTAAAAGGCCAACCTGGGCTACAGAAAGAGACATTGTCTCAATACACAAAACAAAAGAAAAAAAGGAAGGTGACAGCTTTCTTAAAGTGGTAGATAACACTGACCATTATTCATGCACTGCCACCTCTTATGATTTGACTGAGTCTCACTCAAGACAATGGGGATATAACAGTAAACAACTAGGTACTTTTCCTTCAGGAAGCCTAGCGAAAGAGGCATACAAACATCTCCACTGAGACTCTACTTTCTCTGGGAGGATTACTTGGCTAAGCTACCTGAAGGATCGCCCCTGCCCAAACTGACTTTTACTCCTTGTTCTGCTCTATCATATCTGTTCTTTTCCTAAGCTTATCTCAATTTTCTAAATTACAGCTTATAATTTTTCTATTTGTTTACTTGTTAAACATCTGTCTTCATCATTAAATACAAAGACCAGGTCTACTTGATTTGCTGTTTATTCTCTGAGTCTACCAGGATTAGCTTACTAGGTACCTACTTTGTATCTATATGTTGACTGGTAAGATAATCTACTTTTAGAAACTAACCTCCCTAAAAATTTAGTTTTTGCTTTTTAAATGTATTCAATTCCCTGAGGCCTAACCTAAGAGCTCAGATCTAACAGAATTCTTCTAATACAGTTCCATTAGCATCAGGCTTGTAGCTTTACAATTAATTCTATAGCACTATCTCAATCACTATGTATTAACTTACTGAGAAAAACAATCTTAAAATTCTGTTCTTGGCTATCAACAGAGCTTAGCTTACCTGGTTCTTGAGAATCTAATAATTCACTTGCCATTTGCTAAACCCACCATGTGCCTGATTTTCTTTATGCTTTGGGGGAGGGCTAAAGTACTGAACATAGTCACAGCAGAAATAACCCTGCCTCAGAAAATTTACAATTTAATAAAGAGATACATGTAAGTAAAAAGATAATCACAATACCAAGCAAGCTCCATAACAGAGCAAAAGGAGAATGTCACAACAGGGCCACTGGACAAAAGCTTAGGCAGTTAGATGAACTTCTGGAGAGGATGTGTGTAGAAGGGATAAAAAAGAAAAGCTAGGGTGAGCAATGTACTAAAACTACCACCATAACATTTAGATACTATTTATTCAATATTAGGCCATTCTTAAAGTACTTTACACATTTTCTATTTACAATGTATTCAGTCCTTACAACAATCTCACATGATATGTACTACTGCCATCTCATTTTGGAGACTAGGGATTTAAGGAAGCTTCCAAAGTAACACAGCTAGCAAGTCGTAGAGTGTTCTGACTCCAGAATTTGACTCCTCAACCTCCATTTACAATGTTCCTCACAAGTACAACTCATTTTAGTTTTCTGTTTTTAATTTCCAGGGTTGGGAACTATTTACTTGTTAAATATGCTCTATTTTCAACAGCCATCACTATTAAGAATTGATTAATAAAATTGGGTCCTTTTAAGAAATCAAGAAATGGACAGAAGTGGGACTGAAGAGATGGTTCAGCAGTTAAGAGCACTGGTGAATGGGTATTCCTGCTGAGGACCAAGGTTTGGTTCCCAGAACCCACATGGCAGCTAACAACAGTCCACTACAGTTCAAGAGGATCCAATACCCTCTTCTGATACACATGGTGCACCTACATACACACATATACACGTAAAATAAAAATAAATTTTAAAGAACTTTTTAAAAAAGAGAAACTGGTAGAGGTTTGTAACATAACCTCTTTTTTTTTTTTTTTTTTTTTTTTTTTTTTTTTTGGTCTTTTTGAGACAGGGTCTCCCTGTAGCCCCAGCTGTCCTGGAACTCACTATGTAGACCAGGCTGTCCTTGAACTCACAGAGATCTGCCTGCCTCTGCTTCCCGAGTGCTGGGATTAAAGGTGTGCGCCACCACACCCAGCTTGTAACATAACTTTTAGGGCTGACCAAATACTCAAAGAATATATCTGAAGAAATCACTAGGTTTTTTGTTGTTGTTGTTTGTTGTTGTCTTTTTGAGACAGGGTATCCCTGTAGCCCCAGCTGGCCTGGAACTCACAGAGCTCTGCCTACCTCTGCCTCCCAAGTGCTGGGACCAAAGGCTTGCACCATCACACCTGGCCAAGAAATCACTGTTTGATTAACAGGTCATGTCTCAAAACAAAAGCATCCAAAAGAAAAACTAAGCAATAACCTGTGTAGCCTTCTTTGCTAATTTTTAGTGCACATATAACATGATATAGTAGTTCTACTCCCAGAGATCTACACAAGGGAACTACATCTATATTCCCCAAGAGATATGCACTGGGGCATTTACAGCAGTTTTATCTGAAAGGACCCTACATTGAAATTTTCCCACATGCCCATAAACAATAGGCCTGGAAAGCACACTGTTATATATCATGACAAAATATAAATAGTAATGAAATGAACGGACTATGAAAACATAGACGAAGCCTACAAATGGAATGTTAATGAAAAGACAGACACAGAAGCACACTGAAAGTAAGTGAATGAATCAATCAATACAAAATGAATCTATATAGAAGACAGAAGAGTGACTTATGATGTGGGTGATCAGAGAAAGCATAAGGGGGCTGGTAGGGTGTTGGGAACACTTGTTCCTTGAACTGGGTTGGATGGTAGTTAATATGTGTATTCAATCTGTGAGAGCTTATCAAGTATATACTTATGACATACATTTTATACATCTGTTGTCTATTAAAATTAAATCAAAGTTAGTGTTTTTAACTATATGATCTATAATTTTAAACAAGTTTTGAAATGTTAACATGAAGGGTAATAACTATACTGCTATCATCATCTAATCTTTGAGTATTAATCACATGGCAGGTATTGTCTTATACTTAGATAATCTCAATCCTCATAAGCATCCTCCAGATACAAGCACAGTTATTAGGTCTATTTTCTGACAAGAAAACTGAAGCTCAGGGAGATTAAGTAATGTGTTGGAGGGAAAGAAAAAAAATCAAACTTAGACAATCTTAACTCTAAAGAGTGTGTGTGTGTGTGTGTGTGTGTGTGTGTATGAGTGTATGTGTATGTGTATAGTTTGTATTCCTGGGACTGGATCTCACTATGTCCAATATTGTCCTTAAAATTGTAATCATCCTGCTACAACCTCTGGAACACTACAGTTCAGGAGTGTGCTGCCACGATGTCCAGTTTAGCGATATAGTCTCCACCATCTTATTATACTAAATTTTTAGTGGCTAATTCAGCAGTATATCAAGGCAAGAGAGACACACCAGTTGTAAAACTGACTCTACAATGTTTACCCCTAGTATTTCCCAAGTGCAAACCCCAGTTAGAGAAAAGCAGTCATCACAAGATGCAGACTGAACAACACATGCTTTATTTGTAGCACAACTGTTCATACCTGAGAAAACATGCTCAAGGCATTTCTAAAAATGAACTCTACTCACTTAGCTCAATTCTGTCCCTTCAAACTTTTTACTCTAGTAGTTAAGAAAATAGAACATGCCAGAAAATTATTAGCACAACTGAACTTTTACTATGCTATCAGTAAATTGTAGCTGAGAACAAGCCAATGATTCACATTCACAAAGCCATTACCAAGAAAGTTTATGAATGGAAACAGAACAAATGCATTACATAAGGTTTTAACATAGGTAAAACAAGGGAAAATCATTCCACAATCAGTTAAAGCATTTGGCAGTTTACCAACATAAAATTTACCTCTTTGGAGGGGCAAGCAGGAGATGTGAATATTGTCATCCAATAGGACCATACAAACATAACAAAGAACAGATGGAAAGCCACAAGGTAAACAACGGTCTTTCCTGGTGAATAAAAACAAATAATATTTAATTGATTCCAAGTAAAAACAGGAAAAGGTATTACATTAAACAGTAGTTGTGTCAGTAGACTTAATTCAACAAAAACTTTTATTTAAATATCAAATATATAAACCACTTTATCTGCATGATTTAACAGTAAGGGATATCAAGAAATAGTCTGTTCCTATATTTAAAGATGTAAAGTTATAAAATGAACTTACTCATAAACTGTAACCTTATAACTAAAACTGTATCCTGTGGTGAGATTTCAGTTGCTAAGGATCTAAGCTAAAAACACCTTCTTCAATGACTGGGTTTTGGGT
The DNA here is from genome assembly GCF_000622305.1 of Nannospalax galili. Classification (NCBI taxonomy): domain Eukaryota; kingdom Metazoa; phylum Chordata; class Mammalia; order Rodentia; family Spalacidae; genus Nannospalax; species Nannospalax galili. Next base: position 12,626 of record NW_008360304.1, on the reverse strand, counting down.
TATTTATATTAGGCCAGCTTTGAATTTCCTATGCAGCCCAAATTGGCCTGGAACTCATGATTCTCCTACTTCTGCTCTCTGATGCTGGGATGGATAAAGTGTGCTGAGATAACAGGTATGTAGCCATAACTATCCACTCACTATACTTTATGTTTTCCACAAATATTAGTTTTCAGTGACTTAAAAATCACTTTTAAAAAAATCCATCACTATGAGTATTAAACCCAAGGAGTTGTAAACTTAAAGTTGTTACCATCACAAAGAATAAACTTGAATAACTTGATTCCTGCCTGGGTCAGAAAGAGGACTCTGAAATTTATTCTCTTGTTCAACATAGGTTAACGAGAAAAATTCTAGCCATTGTGAATTTCTATCATAATCTTTCCCAAATGATTCATGTCATAGTCAACATTTCTCTGATTCCAAACATTAACTCACTGATTTAACATTAACTTTTTTGTTGTGACCAGGCTAGACTCAATCTCACAGAGATCTGCCTGCCTCTGCCTCTGGAGTGTTGGGATTAAAGGCATGTACCACCCTGCCTGGCATAGTTTTTCTGTGGGGCTAGTTTTCTTTTTTTCTTTCTTTTTTTAAAATTTTATGTGTATGCATGTATTACCTACATGTAGGTAAATGCACCCGTGTTGTGCAATGCCTGTGGAGGTCAGAAGAGGCTATATTGGAACTCCTGGGCCTGGAGTTACAGACAGTTGTTAGCTGCCATGTGGGTGCTGGGATTCGAACCCAGGTCTTCTGCAAGAACAACCAGTGTTCTTAACTGCTGAGCCATCTCTCCAGCTCAGGGGCTAATTTTCTTAAGAAAAACCATTTACCTAGTTCGGGGCTCTGATTCACTGTAGAATGCTGAATACACTCTGAAGATCACAAAACACTGAAATTTGAACTTTTATCATTTTCATAGTTCAGATTAAATGCTATTCTTCCATAGATGCCTCCACTATTTCCTTCCCTCTTCACCCTGCAGTCCCATTCACATCCCATATCTGCTCACACTTCAATGAAAGCACTTGTTTCAATAGTCACTTTCTTGAAACTGATAAACTAAAATATGCAAATCATTGATATTTCCTAACAAATCTAGAGGACTTCCTAGTTACCACATTTGACTTCAGCTACTCAAATTGCTATTGCCTCCTACTGAAAGCCTCTTATAAAGCAGGTTTTATTTCTAACCCTTAACAGTAGTGCTAGTCTTGTAAAAAATTCAAGTTTACAAATGTAAACAATGAGGCTCAGAGAACTTATTATCTTGCTCAGTGTCACTTATTAAATCCTAATGCCAGAATTCAAATCCACAAC
>NW_008360304.1:8958-11028 GCF_000622305.1 Nannospalax galili | reverse complement strand
TTTTGGTTTTTTTGAGACAGGGTCTCTCTGTAGTCCCAGCTGTACTGGAGTCACTATGTAGACCAGGCTGGCCTTGAACTCACAGAAATCCACCTGCCTCTGGCCCCAAGTGCTGGGACTAAGGGCATATACCACCATGCCCAGCTCCTCCAGTTTTTTTTGGCCAACATGGGCAGTTCTACTTCTGAGCCAGCATCTGATGTCAAAATAAAACCCTCACTACAACTTCCTCTGTTTCAGCATGCTATTTTCACTACCACCAATACAGTCATTCACATAGAAAATTCTGGCTTCTAAAAGCTGTGGTTCATAAGGCTGTCAGCTCCCTTCAGGTCAAATCTTATGGTCTACCCAATGGACTCAAAAATCACTGCTTCATTCGTTTTTCCTTTGGGAGAGCATTTGGGAGTTTAGTCTCCTGTTAACCCCAACTCTGAGGCCACTGACTGACTGTACAAATGGTATTTCATCAGCCCACTTCCTATATTTGTTTTTTGCTTGGTCCCCATATTTCATCAAGCTCACCATTCCCATTTACATACTACTGGATGGCTTTGAGATAAATAGTAACACTGAAGTAATTGAAACTTTTTTTTTTTTTTTGGTCTTTTTGAGACAGGGTCTCCCTGTAGCCCCAACTGGCCTAGAATTTGCTATGTAGACCAGGCTAGCCTCAAACTCACAGAGATCCACCTGCCTCGGCCTCCAGAGTGCAGGCATTAAGGCATGCACCACCACACCCAGCCTGTAATTTAAGCTTCTTAATTATTTACTTACAATTAATACTAGCACATGAAACAGACTTGAAATGGTTTTTTGAAGATTTAATATGCTTTTAGAATATTCCTACTCTCCATGGAAACAAAGAAAATACATTAATTTTCAGTTAAATAAAATTAAGCTCTCAGTACAATGCTTGGGATATATTAAAAGTATTTTATAGATGATAATAAGTAATAATAATAGAAAAGTATTGCTTTTAACTAAATTTCATATTTTTGGTTTACTTTTGTATTTTGGCTGAAGGCCAAACCTAGGACTTTGTGCATGTTAGGGCCCTAAAACCTTCAGTTCTTGATTTTGAGGGGACAGGCTCTTGTTATATAGTTTGGACTGGATTCAAGAACTCACTATGTAGCCAAGGCTGGCCTGAAACTCACAATGTTCCTACTTTAGTTTTCCAAGTGCTGCCTTAGTTTTCCATGTACCACCATGCCAGCTCAGGAGACTGTTAAGAGGCAAACTTCTAGCCACAGACATAGCAGAAGGTAAAGGCACTTGCCACCAAGCCTGATAACCTAAGTTTGATCCCCAGGACACACATGGTAGAAGGAGAGAACCAACATCTTACAAGTTGTGTTCTGACTTCCACACACATGCTGTGGCAAGTATATACATGCATGTGCATACACACACATACTAATAGGGAAATATATAAAGAAAATATATAAAGTAAAATCCTGACAAATTAAAGCACAAAGAAAAATCCCATCAAAAAGTCTATGTTCAAAAATCACCTGTAAAAAAATAAAAAATAAATTAAAAAAAAAAAGTTTGGGCCTAGAGAGATGGCTCAGCGGTTAAGAACACTGGCTGTTCTTGCAGAAGAGCTGGGTTCAAATCCTGGCACCACATGGCAGCTAACAACTATCCGTAACTCCAGTCCCAGGGGATCTGACAGCCTCTTCTGACCTCCAAGGGCATTGCACTACACAGGTGCATTTACCTGCATGCAGGCAACACACACATACACATAAAATAAAAAATTTTTTTTTAAATTTTTTAAAATCACCTATAGAGCTGGGCATGGTGGTGCATGCCTTTAATCCCAGCACTCAGGAGGCAGAGGCAGGAGGATCTCTGTGAGGCCAGCCTGGTCTACATAAGTGAGTTCCAGGCTAAAAAGACAAAAAACAAACAAACAAAAAAAACAAAAAAAACCCTCTAAACAAACTTAAAAAAAAAAAGAAATCCACCAAAAGTTCTTTAAAAGAAAAAGTAAAGTAAAATATTAAGATATAAGTTGGGCGTGGTGGGACACACCTTTACTCCCTGAACTCTGGAGGCAGA
>NW_008360304.1:0-8814 GCF_000622305.1 Nannospalax galili | reverse complement strand
CTTTTTGAGACAGGGTCTCCCTGTAGCCCCAGCTGTCCTGGGACTCGCTGGCCTTGAACTCACAGAGATCCGCCTGCCTCTGCCTCCCAGGTGCTGGGATTAAAGGCGTGTGCCACCATGCCTGGCTGAAATGAAAACTTTTTTAAAAATAAAAATTTCAAGGCTGAGCATGGTGGTTATGCCTGTAAAACAGCATTTAGAGACAAAGGTAGGTGGATCTCAAGTTTAAGGCTAGATACACAGCAAGTTCTGGCAAGCCTGGGCTACACAGCAAGATCCAGTCTCAAAATAAAACAAAAAACCTTTTGAAATTCCCTGCATTTTATAGTTATACTTTCAACATGCAGAAAATAATTCTCATTTAAAGAAAGAAAGACATACCAAGATTGAGTCTGTTTCTTCTATTACTGAAAAATATTAGATTTAAGGGCAACTTGAAATGTACATGCTTTATTCTTATTATAGGAGATAATCATGCCTGAGAATATGAGAATAAATATTTTAACTTCAAATGTTTTACATATCCTGAGGGTTCTTTCTTCTTCTTTTTTTGGGGGGGGGGGCGGGTATAATAATATAGCTCTGCCTGGCCTAGAACTTGGTATGCAGACCAGACTGGCCTCAGAGATCAGCTTGCCTCTGCTTCCTGAATGCTGGGATTAAAGGTGTGCACCACTACATCCAGCTGATGCCCTGAGTTTTTGTCTATGAAAATCTAATTTTATTTTTGAAATTTACTTCAATGGGATTTGTAAAATTTTTCTTTAATTGTAGAATTTTTCACTGTAGGCACTGAGTGACCTAGTAATACAAATGTAAAGTCTGTTATCTTGGGGCTGGAGAGATGGCTCAGCGGTTAAGAGCACTGACTTCTGTTGCAGAAGACCTGAGTTTGGTTCCCAGCACCCACAGAGGGGTTAAAAACAGGCCAAAACTACAGTTCTAGGGGATCAGACCCCCTTTTCTGACTTCCATGGGCACTGCACTACAGGTGCACTTACATACATGCAGGCAATACACTCATATATATGAATCTAAACAAAGAGCTCTTATAAAATTACAAAGTATGAGTACTAGGTACCTTACAAAATAGTAGCTACTTTAATCCACATGTAAATAACACAAAATAAGAAGATAATGAATAAGCCCAACATTCTCTCTTTAATTACTTAAAATTTAAAGATACATATTCTTTTAGAAAAACAAAAATACATATACATTACTAAATAAAAAGTATGCTGGTTACAACTGAAATTCTACTTAAAATGAGACTAGAAGTGCCTTACCATTTTCTCCATTTCCAGAGATAGTAACTAGAACAGAAGAAAAAGAATAGTGGATAAATATACTTTAACCATTTTGTACATGAGTTTTATTTCAGAAAGTCAAATATTTACTTAATTTCCTTTCATAAAATTCTAAACACTTTAAAATGAGAAAATTCAAATACTGTATCATTAGCAACACAATTACTTTAAAAGTTTAGGTCTTTTTAATTTCAAGTATTTTAACATGGTGATAATGTGATAAATTTCTTTGGCTCTTTCCTTAGTACCTGTGGAATGAACAGGACTGTTGTCTGTGGCACTCATAATTTACTCATTAGTCTACGATACATCTTAACAACTTCTTATATTATTTATTATTATTATTTTGGTCTTTTTTTGAGACAGGGTCTCCCTATAGCCCCAGCTGGCCTGGAACTCACAGAGATCTGCCTGTGTCCCTTTCCCCCATTAAAGGCATGAACTGTGCAAGCACAAGGACCTGTGTAATCATGTAAAAAGCTGGGAATGCAAGCATGCCCTCGTAATCCCGATGGTGAGAACATGGAAGTTAGGCAGATCCCTGGGGCTGGCAGGCCAGCCAGGCTCCTAGCCTAATCAGCAAGTCCCAAGTCCCAGTGAGACACCTGGATGGGGAGAGAGAAACAAAACAAACCCAAGGCAGACAGTTCCTGAGGAATGAAATGAAGGCTAACCATACACACACACACACACACACACACACACACACACACACACACACACACACACACACACACACACACGCACACATACACACTCGAATTTCCTTTTACCTGACATTTAATAATTCTATACAGTTAGGGAGTGCAGTGTGATAATTCATGTATGTATAATGATCTCAAATCAGGCTAGTTAGCACAGAAATTTAACCTAGTATCTACCTCTTCTGTCTTGTATTATCTCTGTATTATCTCATGAGTATAATAAAAACACTCAGCTTACCAGGCCTGAAAACTTTGGAATTTCTATTTACTCTTTCTGGATGATCCCAAAGCACAATCCTGCTGATTCCAAGTCTATTTCAAACATGTTACTTTCTCAGTTCCTCACAGTGCCTCTCCCTGCCTTGCTCAAATGCAAGTGTTTAAGGCATCTTCCATATCAATTTAAACTTTCACGACTACAAAAGCTGGTGGTTGAATACTGCATGTTTAACACCTGTTCAGAATAAAGCTCAAAATCTTCAAGGCAGCATACACTACAGCCTGCTATCTATCGCCTGCCACTCCAGTGTGACTTGCTTATGCTTTTGGTCGAATTACTCTGAACAAACTGAGGTGCCTGAACAGTTTCAGTGTGCTTGTTCCTTCCTAACCATCCTTCAGGGTTCAGTCTACTACTTCCTCTATGAAGCTTTCCTGAGCCCCACTTCTGGATCTTTGTAATGCCTCTGCTCACTACTTCATTTGTACCATTCTTTCACTCTCCTTCCCCCTTCTTGTGATTACTAGCTGATGGACCTGTCTCCTTAGACAGCATGCTCCTTGAAGAATGAACTAAGGACATGTCTTAGAACAATAAATCATTAGCTCCATTTTACAGAGAAGTAAACTAAGTTTCAAAATAATTCAATGACTCACCTAAAGACAGAGAACCAGTATACAGAAGAGTGGACAGGATTTCAACTAAGTCTGTTCAATGTGCACTTGTTCCCATAGTTATCTCTCATCTTATTCCATGTGTTAGCCTCAAAGAATGATATACACCAGCAATAATTGTTTACTGACATAAAATCAATTTTTGGCAGGGCATGGTGGTGCCAAAAAAAATCCCAACACTTGGAAGGCAAAGGTAGGCAGATCTGTGAACTGGAGGCCAGCCTGGTCTGCATAGTGAGTTCCAGGTCAGCCAGGGCTACATAGAAAGATCCTGTCTGCTAAAAAATTTTTAAAATAGGACTATATGGATCACCCCCCCCCCAGGATGGGGTCTCCCCATAGCACAGGTAGACCTGGAATTCACTATTTAGACCAGGATGGCCTTGATCTCAGAGACTGGTCTGCCTCTGCCTCCTGGAGTGCTGGGATTAAAGGCATGTATACCACAACTCCTGACTAGGGACTTTTTTGGGGGGGGGGGTCTTTTTGAGATAGGGTTTCCCTGTAGTCCCAGATGGCCTTGAACTCTCCAGCCCTGATAAACAAGGTTTTAATCATTCCTTTTTACTTTAAAATACATTTTACGAGCTGAAGAGATGGCTCAGCAGTTACAAGCACTGGCTGCTCTTGCAGAGGACCCAGGTTCAGCTTCCAGCACCCACATGACATCTAACAACCATTTGTAACTCCAGTCCAGGGGATCCAACACCCTCTTCTGGCCTCCAAAGGCACTGCACTCATGAGTGCTCTCATGAGTCCTCAGCCATGGTACACATACCACCTCACTGCCCAAAATAAATAAGTAAATAAATGTAAAAAAAGTAAAAAATTGCCGGGCGTGGTGGCGCATGCCTGTAGTCCCAGCACTTGGGAGGCAGAGGCAGGTGAATCTGTGAGTTCAAGGCCAGCCTGGTCTACATAGTGAGTTCCAGGACAGCTGGGGCCACAGGGAGACCCTGCTTCAAAAAGACCAAAAAAAAAAAAAAAAAGTAAAAAATTGAAAAGGAGGCGCTGGGGATGTAGCCTAGCTGATAGAGTACCTGCCTAGCATGCACAAACTCTGGGTCCTACCACCAGCAATACATAAGCCTGTCATGGCAGAAGCAGGATAGGTTGTTGAAGAACAGAGCAAGTTCAAGGTCAGCCTGGGCTCAGCAATTCTAAATAAACAAAAAATGACAAATGTTAGTAAAATCCTACCTATAGGTTATATAGCAATAGTGATGCATTCCTAGATAGTCAAAGAAAACCCATTATAAACAAGGGGTATACACAAACTGATATGCAGAAATCAGTAGTTTTCCTATGTATAATATAATCATCCTCTAGACAAGATTACACAGTAAAAATATTTTAATGCTTGTGATGGTCAGAAAGTCTGAACAAATAAATAGGCTCTGTTCTTAAGGGAATGAGTTATCATTTTCTCCATAAATTTAGTGTGATTTCTTTTTTCAACTCTAAAGATCATTTGTAAAAATTAAACTCAGCCGGGCATGGTGGTTCACACCTTTAGTCCCAGCACTCACGTAGAGGCAGGTGGAAATCTGTGAGTTCAAGGCTGGCCTGGTCTACATAGTGAGTTCCAGGACAGCTGGGGCTACAGGGAGACCCTATCTCAAACAGACAAATAAATAAACTCACAAAGTAGGAAAAAGCTGAAGAAGGAGAATGAAGTGTGACTGACCGTCATTCCAAACAAAGAAGCATATTTTACAAGTATTTAACAGGGCTGGAGAGATGGCTTAGCAGTTAAGAGCACTGACTGCTCTTGCAGAGGACCCAGATTCAATTCCCAGCACCCACATGGTGGCTACGAACCGTCCTTAACTCCAGTTTCAGGGGAATCCGAAGCCCTTTTCTAACCTCTGTGGCTTTGCACGACACAGGTGCACTTACATACATGCAGGCAATACACTCATACACATAAAATAAAAATAATAAAATCTTTTTTTAAAAAGAAACAATTTACTAAAAATCTGAGAAGGCAATTCCAACATTGTTTGACCCTCATAGTACCTACTCCTAAAATGCTAGATAGTATGGATCAACCACTTAATGTGGCCTTCTTAATGCAATGAAGAGTAGCAATAAAAATCAGGTATAGTAGCAGCCCAGAGGCTAGGAGGTTCATGAGTTCAAGGCTACCCTTGGATACATACTGAAACTGTCTTAACACTCACCCATATAACCCCAGACCAAAGGTGGGGAGGTGGGCTGTGGCACACTCCAGTAACCCTCCAGACATTTGGGAAGTGGAGGAGGATCAGGAATTCAAAGTCAGCCTTAGTTGCACAAGCAAAGCAAGTCTGGACTACATGAGACCTTGTCTCAAAGACAGAGCAGAGAAAAGGGAGGAGAGTTGGAGGAAAGAAGATGCTATAAGCACAACACAAGATGTATAAGGCTGCTACTAGTCAAATACAACATCCTGTTTTACAGCAAATATGAAATTTCAAATTACTACAGTTGAGTCAAAAAGTATATTGGCACAAATAGACATGAGGCAGGCAAGCCTAGAGGTAGTTCAGTCTGGGACCCTACTTGGCTTGGATTATGCAACACTCCCTCTTGTAATAATGCACTCAGCAGCCTAGCTCCTGCATGGTTTGGCGATTTTGGATATGATTTCCATGTACATTTTAAATTCACTGTATTTGTTTCTTTAAAAAAAAAGCCAGCCAAGCGTGGTGACACGTCTTTAATCCCAGCATTTGAGAGGCAGAGGCAGGCAGATCTTTGTGAGTTTAAGGCCAGCCTGGTCTACGTAGTGAGTTCCAGATCAGCTGGAGCTACAGGGAGAACCTGTCTCAAAAAGACCAAGAAAAAAAAAAAAAAAAGCCAACACTTGGCTTTTGGTTGGTTTTATGCTGACCTTATGGATCAATTCAGGGAGAATAAGTATCTATAATATTTTTAAATTTATTATTTACTTTAAAAATATTTGGGTGTACAAGTGTTTCCCTGCATTTATGTAAGTGCACCAATGCATGCAATGTTCTTGGAGGTCAGAAGAGGGCATGCTGAGACCCAATCTAGGTCTTCCTCAAGAGCAGTCAGTGCTCTGTTTGTACTAATGCCATGAACTTCACTCTTCTCTTGTCTGCAGTTTGTATGCACATGCGCATGCGTGTGTTTTGTTTTGGTTTGGTTTAAGACAGGGTCTCCCTGTAGTCCCAGGTGGCCTGGAACTCACTAGGTAGACCAGCTTGGCTTCAATCTTACAGAGATCTGCCTGCCTCTCTGCCTCCCAGGTACTGGGATTAAAGGCCCCAAGCATGGCCCCAGCCCTTAATTTTTTAATTCTTAACAAAGATAAACTTTGATCTGACATTTGTATCTGCTTTCTTCCAGAGATTCTGGTCCTTAAGGAAACAAAGCATGAACAATCAAAATATTCTATAATGCTTACCCAACAATCTTAAGATAATGAGACCAATAATGCTGCTATTAACACTAAAGTTAAATCTTCCCTTGTTGCTGCCCACTGCAGACTTGGGTGCATTCAGGATTCAGCTTCATGCATAACCCATGGCCATGCTAAGGAAACCACTGTTGCTGGAAGTGTAATGGACATTAATACAGGTTTACATAAGACTTTGTGAAGGGCCAAATAAGATGGCTCAACAGCTAAAGGCTGCCAAGCCTGACCAACCTGAGTTTGATACCCAGGTCCCCCTTGGTAGGAGAGAACCAACTCCACCATGCTATTCTCTGACCTTCATACACATCCTGTGGCATGTGCCGCCCCCATACAATAAATGTGAAAAAGAATCTTTTAAATAGAGGGGGGGAAAGGCTGGTCAAGACTCTCTTCACCCATGATGTCTAGCACATGGAATTTTTTCTGTCTTTTGGAGACAGGGTCTCCCTGCAGGCCTAACTCACTGTGGAACTGTAAACTGGAACTGGCTTGGAACTCACTATGTAGACCCGGTTGGCCTCGATCTCACAGAGATCTGCCTGCCTTTGCCTCCTGAGTCCTGGGATTAAAGGCATGTGCCACCATGCCTGGCTTGTGGAATTCTTTTTTTAAAAAAAGAATTAATGGTATACACCTTTAATCCCAGCTCTTGGGAGGCAGAGGCAGGTGGATCTCTGTGAGTTCAAGGCCAGCCTGGTCTACATAGTGAGTTCCAGGACAGCTGGGGCTACAGGGAGACCCTGTCTCAAAAAAAGACCAAAAAAAATAATAATAATAAAGTTAGTAAAAAGGCCGGGCCCAGCACTTGGGAGGCAGAGGCAGGTGGATCTCTGTGAGTTCAGGCCAATTGGTCTGTATAGTGAGTTCCAGACCAGATGGGGCTACAAGGAGACCCTGTCTCAAAATGGCAAAAAAAGAAAAAAAAAAAGTTAGTCAAGCAACTATGATATATTTCAGGCCAGAAATAAATGATGAGCAGGCCCAGTACTCCGGAAGCAGAGGCAAGCAGATCTCTGTGAGATTGAGGCCAGCTTGGGCTACATAGTGAGTTTCAGGCATCTGGGGCTACAGGGAAACCTTGTTAAACAAAAAATCAGGTCCTGGGTGGTAGAATGGAGCTCACTCTGAGGACCTGAGTAAGGCTGGTTCCACTGAGGAGCAGCTGTCAACAGAGGAGGGTGAAGAGCTGGTCAGAGGAGAGTGGCCTCCAATGCTAGTGATGAATAGGACTTTGGTTTGTGTTTTGTGTGCTAAGTACAGCCCTGTTCTCTTTTTAGGCTACCGCTCTACCCCTGAGCCATGCCCCCAGGCCCTCACTGGGGGATTCTAGTCTGTCACTCTACCTCTGAACCACCCCCAGCCTTGAGGACTGGGTTTTATCCAAGGCTCTTGTGTGGTGGATGACGAGGAGTGGTTTCAGATGAGTGGTGGGATCCAGGCAGAGGCTGGCTTTACTCAACAGTGCCTCTGTTCTCAGGAGTGTGGTGTGGATAGAATTGTGACAGCTTTAGACACTTAGGATGACTGTTGGCCACCCAGCCTGGCTGATCTGGAAGCATCTGGGGTGGGGGCAGGTTGTCCATAAGACAGACTCTCTCACACATAGCTCTTTCCCATAGCTTCTCAGTGCCGCCGCAGGGGCCCCAGAGGATGTCTAGTGGGGTGTCCCCGGCTGAGCCGGCCACAGCGGCGGCAGGTGACATGGATGACACAGCGGCGGTCCGCTTCTGCGTGCAGAAGCACTCATGGGAGGGGCTACGCAGCATCATCCACGGCAGCCGCAAGTCTTCTGGCCTCATTGTCAGCAAGGCCCCTCACGATTTCCAGTTTGTGCAGAAGACTGATGAGTCTGGACCCCATTCCCACCGACTCTACTACCTAGGTAGGCCTGGGCATTGGAAGGTTCTAGATATGGCCTAGGCAGAGTGGGTGAAGTTAGGCCCCCTTGAAGGTTAGCCATACAGGTGACAGCACAGGAGTGGCTGGATGCCTCTGAGCCTAGAAGCTGCTGCTGGGGCAAACAGGACAGGGTTCTGTTCCCCAGAGCAGGGGTGTGGAGTGGTGTTGCATGGTTTCAGTAGGTGCTTACTGTGTGCAGGTGTGTTAAGGATTCTGAATCAGGTGTGGTGGCACACACCTTTAATCTCAGCACTTAGGAGGCAGAAGCAGGCAGAGCTCCATGAGATCAGGGTCAGCCTGAGCTATATTGCAAGTTCCAAGGCATCTGGGGCTCCAGGGAAACCCTGTGACAAAAAGATCCACTCACTCCCCATAAAAAGGATTCTGAAAGGTGGGTGTGGTGGTGCATGCCTTGAATCACTGAATTTGGGAGGCAGAAGCGGGCAGACATCTCTGTGAGATTGAGGCCGGCCTAATCTCCATAGCGAGTTCCAGGCCAGCTGTGGCTATAGGGAGACCCTGTCTTAAAAACACCAAAAAAATAAAAATAAAGAGATAGATAGATAAATAAATAAATAAATAAATA
>NW_008360303.1:11397298-11402808 GCF_000622305.1 Nannospalax galili | reverse complement strand
TAATAGAGCTCGTGAATATTGGCAAGTACGTTCTCTGCACGTATGGAAATGACATCATGAAGTCCTTACTCTACCCTTAATGTTAACTTATAAAAATTTTCAAAAAGTACAAAAGGACTAGAATGAGTATTTTGAAAAAGAAAAGTGGAGGATAATTAATGAAGAATAGTTAAAAACATCCAAAAGGAAGATGTAAAACCAAAAACATAAACATAAAATGAAAATACCAAAACCATTACCTGCAAAAAAGTATTTTGGAGCTTGTATCTAATCCTTAAAAGATTTTAGTGTTACCTCTTCAGAGGGGGGAATGTTAGAGTAGCCAAAAGCCCCATAAAAATCAATAAATAAATCAAAGAAGAAAAAAATGCAGCAAAAAAAGAAAGAAAATGAAAAAAATATCCCCGAATAAAACCAGCCTGGAACCAGACAGATTCACTGATGATTTCAGCAGACCTTTAAAGAAGAACTAAAACCAGTGCTCCTCAAACTATCCCATTAGATAGAATGGGAAGAAGTGCTTCTAAATTCTCCCTACAAAGCCCATTATTTCCCCGTACCAAACCCAGATGAAGATATATTCATAAGAGAAAAGTATCCAATACCCCTGGCGAACAAAAACGCAACAAACGTTCATAAGGGTACTTAGTAGTGAGCTGCAGAGATGGCTCAGAAGCTAAGAGCACTTGTTGCTCTTCCAGAGGACCTGAGTTCAATTCCCAGCAACCACGTTGAGCAGCTCACGACCACCTGTAACTCTAGCTCCTGGGGCATCCAACACCTCCAGCCCATTCAGACACCTGCCCGCTCACCCAAACAGACACATGATTAAAAATTTAAAAGAGATCGTACTTAATCCTTTATACCAAATTCGACAGCATATAAAAAGGCCATACTTCACAATGAAGATAGGTTCAACCAGTCAGGCAAGGATTCCAACATAAACCACCTGATAAATAAGACAGCATGGGAACAGAATCAAAGGAAAGAATCACATAATCATAAAAAGAAAGAAATGCTGTCATATTCAGAAAAAATGCATTGCATTGAGTGTAATGAGCCAGTCCCACAAAGACAAATATTGCCAACCTGTTTTAAATGCAGAATCCCGGGTGTGGGGGCTCTTGAAAGTAAAAGGGGAAATATTCGGGATGTGGAAGGGGAAGGGGAGGGAGTTTAAGTGTAATAGAGCTCGTGAATATTAGCAAGTACGTTCTCTGCATGTATGGAAATGTCATCATGAAGTCCTTACTCTACCCTTAATGTTTACTTATAAAAACTTTCAAAAAGTACAAAAGGACTAGAATGAGTAGTTTGAAAAAGAAAAGTGGAGGATAATTAATGAAGAATAGTTAAAAACATCCAAAAGGAAGATGTAAAACCAAAAACATAAACATAAAATGAAAATACCAAAACTATTACCTGTAAACCGCAGCCAGTAAGGTGAGGCTCAAGCTGACTATGTCCAAGTTAGATAAGTCACCAAAATCCAAGTCCGGAATTTCACCAATGTCCAAGTCTACTAATTCACCAAAATCCAAGTCCAGAATTTCACCAATGTCTAAGTCTACGCATTCACCTTTTTCCAAGTCCAAAAAATCACCAACGTCAAAGTCCAAAAATTCACCAACGTCCGAGTGCCGCAGATCACCACCAGTCAGCTCTCTGCACTAGACGGACACAGCTCAGCCCAACCAGCTTATCATATAGGCAGGTATCAGCCATTCCTCACAATGACTGTTCGTGCGGTCAGAGCAAGAAATGAAGCAGCGAATGACAGGCATACTCCTCACTGAGTTTTCTTGATTTTCGTTCAAGAGAAGTGTATTAGTTACTCTAGTCACTACAACCAAATGCCAAACAAATAGGAATTTAGGAATGAAGACTTCATGTGGATAATATTTTGAGTGACAGGCATGGTGGCAAGATATGGCTACTTACAATGTATTGGTAATCACCCAATCCCACCCACACCCAGTGAACTGCTTTCTGGAGCTAGGCCCCACTTCCCAAAGGTTCTCCATTTCCTCCAAACACCATCACTTGCTGGGGATCAGTAATTCAAACACAAGAGTCTATGGGAGATATTTGAGAAGCCCAGAGCCCAGTTCACAGGCTTCTTTTAAAGACAAAGACCACAAACTACAAGCGGTAGAAGTGGGAGAGAGAAAGCTGCAGTAACATCACAAGCGGCGGCTATGTGCCAAGCAGAAAAGCGGTGGCTATGTGCCAAGCAGAGGTAGGGGGGTATTTCTGGGATGATTTCCAGCTTGGGCAAGGAGCATGAAAAAGGTCAGCTCAGCTTGTTCTTAGCATTTAGAAATATTTTTCATTTTTACTTCCTTGTACAGTTTTTCTCAGGCCTGGGGGATTTTAGTTTAAATCTATCATTTTGGAGGGACTTGGGTCCATCATTTGGGGGGACTTGGGTCCATCATGCTAACACTGAACTGGACATATGGGAGAAATAAGGTATAATCACTAAGTCATGCAAGGACTCTCTCTTCAGGGAGCTTCTTTCATGATTACATATATCTAAAACTCAAGTAACAATAAGAAGTGTTGCTTACCATTTCAGTAGTCATCACTTTGGCTACAATATGTGTTACAGTCTTTCCAAAGCCTCTTTTTCCTTTTCTACATCTCAGAATCCTTGGGAAGAAAGGTCCATGAACTCTACAGCTGAAAATATTTGTGATTAAATTAACATGAAAAAAACCTACCTCAATATACCTTTACTTAGTACTGAGCACAATGTAACAAGATCTTTTAGACAACTGTGTAATTAAACCCTTACATTCTACTTTTTTTTTTTTTTTTTTTTTTTTTTTTTTTGTCTTTTTGAGACAGGGTCTCCCTGTAGCCCCAGCAGGCCTGGAATTCACTATGTAGACCAGGACGGCCTTGAACTCAGAGATCCACCTGCCTCTATCTCCCAAGTACTGGGATTAAAGGCATGCACCACCAGGACCAGCACATTCTTCAGCACCTGTAAATTTGCATAGAATCCACTAAAACCATGGCCTCAGCCACTTAGACTTTCCATTACAGTAGAAAGAATTCTTGTTTGTATTTTCACAATCCATTGAGTTGTATAGACTCATACAGAGCAGAGATAGGTTATCTCTTGTTGATACAGAGGCAAAAGAATGTATATAATTTATTTTTGAAAAAATTTGAACATTTTTATTTATGTGTAGCATCTATATCTGTGTATAGGGTATGTGTATGTGTGTGCACATGTCTGTGGAGGTCAGAATTGAGCATCTGATCTCAATGAGCTGGAGTTACAGAATGTTGTAAGCCACCCAACTCAGGTGCTGGGAACTGAACCTGGGTCCTCTGCAAAAACAGCAAGCGATCCTAACCACTGAGCTGTCTCTCCAGCTCCCTTATTTTTTTTTTGATATTTTATTTATTATTTTTATTTTACATGTACACATGTATTGCCTGTATGTAGGTAAGTGCACCCGTGTCATGCAATGCCCGTGGAGGACAGAAGAGGCTGTCGGATCCCTGGAACTGGAGTTATGGACAGTTGTTAGCTGCCATGTGGGTGCTGGGATTCGAACCCAGGTCTTCTGAAAGAACTACCAGTGTACCAGCGTTCTTAACTGCTGAGCCATCTCTCCAGCCCCAAGCCCCCTTAATTTTAAGAAGCACAAACAGTTAACAGGTTGTTTTGTTTCAATGGTCTCTTCTTGTCCTCCTGGCTGAAGAATTACTACTTTACAGTATTGGCCACTGGGCACTTTACTATCTTCCTCTTTCTTTTTCTTTTTTCTTTTTTTTTTTTTTTTTGGTGTCTTTTTGAGGTTTCCCTGTAGCCCCAACTGGCTTGGAACTCACTATGCAGACCAGGCTGGCCTTGAACTCACAGATATCTGTCTGCCTCTGCCTCCCAACTGCTGGGATTAAAGGTCTGTGCCAACATACGCAGCTCCTCTTTTTCTACCTTTTTTGCATGTCCTAGTTCCCAGCACTTAGTCATATAAGTGCCTACAAAAGAAAGTCAGGGCAAAAAATTCAGTGTAACCTTTGGCTTTCATCATTACTGTCCCCTGGAAGGGACACTTCTTTTCTAGTAGGTACAGATTTGTCAGTAACCTCCTTAGGTATGTTTTTTCAGGTTCTCTGAAGCATTTTACGCTTGATGATAAGCAAATTCAGCTAACATAAAATAATTTTCCAATCCAGGCATGGTGATGCACACCTTTAATTCCAGAATTTGGGAGGCAAAGGTAGGCAGATCTCTGTGAGACTGAGGCCAGCCTGGTCTACATAGCAAGTTTCAGGCTAGCCGGGCAACATGGGGGTACAGCGAACAAACAAAAAATTTCAATATACATGTTGTACCTTGTCCTTAACTCATAAATGAAGTATCTATTATTATTATTATTATTATTACCATTATTAGGGTTTTTTTGAGACAGGGTCTCATGTAGCTCAGGCTGGCCTTGAGCTCTAATCTCCTGATTCCACCTCTGGAAGGATGGGATTACAGATGTGCACTACCACATCCAGCTTTATAATCTTGTGGGACAAATGCTATCATGAAAGAATACCCATGTAATCTTCTGTGTCTACTTAAAATAGAACAAATCATTACCGCAGGCGTAAGTCTTCCCACATCTTCAACAATCCGCAGAGCATTACTATTTCATAGTATTTTTTCCAGCACTCCACAGTCTCGGCTGCAGATGGATCTTCTTTAATGTTGCTCTGGTACTCGATGAGCTCAACGCACTTGTTTTTATATTTCTCCAGAGTTTTTTTAAAGCGCTGTGTGATGGGACCAGGTATTGTTCCATCCTGAATGTCACACCACCTGGAAAGCATCAATGCAGTTATACACTTCTGCCTAAAAAGGTGAGAATCGGTTTCAAAACTGTACTTACAAATTAATTCTTTCTTCGATAAGGGCAGTATAATTCTCACAACTTTCTTCATCATCCCAGTCTCTCCAAAGAAAATCATAAAAAACCCTACAATAAACCAAATTAGGGTGACAGCAATCAAAAACATGAAAACCATGCTCAGAATTTTTTAAAAATGATGACAAAATTCTGCGTATCATTTTCATTTTATTCCTTACACTTATTTAGTGTGCGCACCTAGGTGCACATGCATGTGCAACAACACACAGGTGGAGGTCATAAGACAACTTGCAGGAGTCAGTTCTCTACTTCTGCCATATGGGTTCTAGAGATTGAACTCAGGTTCGATCAGACTTGGTGTCAGGCTGGCAGCAAGTATCTTTACCCCCTGAGCCATTTCATTGGCCCTTTTTTTGAGGAGCAGGCAGTGCTGGGAATTAAACTTATGGCCTCACGCATGGGGTGCACTGACCTGCGTGCAAGTAATACACTCATACCCAGAAAATTAAGAGAGTCAGTACAGTTTTAGAGAGAGGACATTTTACACAGATATTTGTTCCTTTATATAAGCATTCACGCTCTCTCTCTCTCTCTCTCTCTCTCTCTCTCTTTCTCTCTCTCTCTCTCTACATA
>NW_008360303.1:11380414-11396545 GCF_000622305.1 Nannospalax galili | reverse complement strand
TATATTTTTTTTTTGGTCTTTTTGAGACAGGGTCTCCCTGTAGCCCCAGCTGACCTGGAACTCACTATGCAGACCAGGCTGGCCTCCAACTCACAGAGATCCGCCTACCTCAGCCTCCCAGGTGTTTGGATTAAAGGTGTGCGCCACCACGCCCAGCCAATACCCAGAAAATTAAAAAAAGAAACCCAGCTTAGCCTGGGCCTTTGGGCACTAACAAGTGTGTTCATCTGTGGTTTATGCTTCAAGTTCTTGAGTTTAGGCCTTGACTTTCCTCAGTGATGGACTGTGACATCTAAGCCAAAAGAAACCTTTCCAGCCCTACACTGCTTTTGGTCAGAATGTTTTACCGTAGCAATAGGAAGGAAACTAGAACAGATGCTTAAACATTAATAGAAGTAATCTAAGTTAATGTTAATTACTGGTAGAGATTTTCTTTGTTTTTTATTTTCCTTTAATTTTAATTTTTAATTTCATTTATTTTATTTGCATGAGTGTATGCCTGTATGTAAGTGCATCTGTGTTGTGCAATGTCCGAGGAGGTCAGATGAGGGTGTCGGATCCCCTGGAACTGGAGTTACAGACAGTTGTTAGCCACGTGAGTGCTGGGAACCAACCCTGGGTCCTCTGCAAGAGCAGCCGGTACTCTTATCCACTGAGCCATCTCTCTAGCCCATTTCTTTTTCTTTTTGATACAAAAAGAAATATATATTAGGGCGGCTTCAAATTTCTTGCATAGCTGTAACTCCTGATCCTTCTGCCTCCACCTCCCAAGTGCTAGGATTATAGGCATGTGCAACCACAGGTGGCTTCCAGAACTATATTTATTTATTTATATTCATTTATTCATTCAGAGACAAGAGTCTCACTGTATAGGCCTGGCTGGCTTGGAACTCCTTATGTAGGCCAGGATGGCCTTGAACTCACAAAGAACCACCTGCCTCTGCCTCTCAAAGGCATGTGCCACCACACCTGGCTTAGAACTCTTAAATTCAATTTTTATGAAGTACAAGATAAAACACAGCAAACTTTTCATTACTCATATATAATTCTTCTGCAATGAAATATAAGTAAAGGGGCTGGGCATGGTGGTATACACCTTTAATCCCAGCACTCAGAAGGCAGAGGCAAGGGGATCAATCTCTGTGACTTAGAGGTCAGCCTGGTTTACACAGTGAGATCCATGCCAGCCAGAGCTACATAGTGAGACCCTATCTAAAAATAAAGAAAGACATACATATATAAAATATAACAGAGTTACAAATGAATTATGTTAATTAAAAATGGACAAATTTGCCAGGCTTGGTGATAGATACTTCAATCTCAGTACTCGGGAGGCAGATCTCTGTGAATCTGAGGCCAACCTGGTCTACGTAGAAAGTTTCAGGCCAACTGGGGCTACAGAGAGACCTTGTTTTAAAAAACAGAAAACAGAAAAACAAGAAAAAGGGAAAATTTAATCCACCAGCCACAAGTAAATCAATAAATATAAAGTGCTTACTTGAGCAAAACTACACACGAAATGGACTACTGGGTAATTTTAAATTCAGAAGTAAGAAAGTCCTATTACAACTTCCAAGGCCAAAGCAATGGGACATATGTCTGCATCTTGTCCTTCAACAGGGTAGACTTCCAAGAGAGGGATACTGTATTCCAATTCCTCCAGAATCTCATCCACCAAGTCCCTCAGAATGTTTGCAATGTTAGAGGAAAAGGGCTCCACCACAGAAACAGTGACTTTGAAACAAGATGATAAGTTCTGGTGTGGTTTACAAGTTACCTAAGATAAATATTATAAACCATGTAATTCCAAATGTACATAACCACAAAGACTCCTTTCTCACATATCAGCTAATTATAATGGTTCTAATTCTTCTAAATTATGGAGTTCCCTAAAAATCAACATATAGAATAATTATGGACAAATATTAAATATCAACAGTTTTCAAACAACTTTTTAAAAAATAGTTATGTGAGTGTATAAATGTAGACAAAATGTGATAAAATGAGTGTATGTATGGGTATCTCTGAGGCCAGAAGAGGGCACTGGATTGCCTAGAGCTAGACAAGAGTTATAGGTGTTTGTGAGCTACCTCACATGGGCGATAGGATTTGAACTATGGTCCTCATGATTGGGCATCAAGTGCTTCTAAGCACTCAAACAACTTTTTTAAAAAATTTTATTATTTTTATTTTATGTGTATATATTTATTGCCTGCATGTAGGTAAGGGCACCCATGTCATGCAATGCCCGCAGAGGTCAGAAGAGGCTATCAGATCCCCTGCAACTGGAGTTGTGGACAGCTGTTAGCTGTCATGTGGGTCCTAGGATTCAAACCTGGGTCTTCTCCAAGAACAACCAGTGTTCTTAACCACTGAGCCATCTCTCCAGCCCCTCAAACAACTTCTTAAAAACATTATTTTCAAGTTTCATGGGAGGAATTTTATATATCCTTCCACATTATTTATTGTATTTTAATTTTGAGTTACTAGGCTTTTGGATTTCATACAACATTATTAATTTTTTTCCTTGAATTTTGCCACAAAGTGTCTTTAGCCAGGCGTGGTGATACATGTCTTTAATGCCAGCACTCAGGAGGCAGAGGCAGGCGTATCTTCTAGTCCACATAGAGAGTTCCAGCCCAGCTGGGGCCACAGGAAGACACTGTCTCAGAAAAAAAAAAATTTTAAAGAAATATTATCTACATGTTATCATTTGTAAAAGACTGTTCAAGTACCAAAAAAAGGACATTAAAAAGTCCTCAGTTTAAAAAAATTTAGCTTCATAAACAATACATAAATATGTATCATAGTGTGTGTATATGTGTGTGTGTGTGTGTTTGTGTGTGTGTGCACAGGTACATTTAACTGTGCATGCACTGTGGAGGCCAAAGGTCTTCTTTTATCCCTCTCCATCTTAGTTTTTGAGACAGAGTCTCACACTGAACCTGGAGCTTGCCAGTTGCCTAGACAGGCTGGTGATCAGTGAGCCACAGGATCCTCCTGTCTCTGTCCCACAAAGCTGGGATTATAGGTGTGTACTGCCATGCCCGAAATTTTCACTAGGATATTGGGAATCCAAACTTAAGTTCTCATGCTTGCCCAACAAGCCCTTTACACATTGACCCATCTCCCCATCCCCAATATATTGTATTGTGTTTGTTAATCCTAATTCACCACAACACACACACACACACACACACACACACACACACACACACACACACCATAGAAAATCTGGGGAACAGGCTATTTTCAAAAGGGAATGGGTGAGAGGCATGCCCAGGAAGATAGGTACTTCAGGAGCACACACTGACATGTTTGAACATACAGGCAAGATTTATATAACTGGGGGGGGGGTAGAACTTTGGGGTAAACTAGTAAGAAACACAGAAAAATAAACCCGTGAATAAGAGTTATTGCTAAGTCTAGGTTGGAAGTTTTTTTTTGGGGGGGGGGAGATTGTTGGGTTTTGTTGTTTTGTTTAGTTTGTTTTAATATTTTATTTATTATTTTTATTTTTATGTGTATGAATGTACAGCCTGCATGTGTGTGAGTGCACCGATGTCGTACAATGCCCTTGGAGATCAGAAGAGGGAGTTGGATCCCCTGGAACTGGAGTTATGGACAGTTGTTAGCCATCATATGGGTGTGGGATTTGAACCTGGGTCCTCTGCAAGAGTGGTCAGTGCTTTTAACCACTGACCCATCTCTCCAGCCTCTGTTTGTTTTTGAGACAGGGTTTCCCTCTAGCCCCTAGTTGGTCTGGAACTCACTATATAGACCAGGCTAGCCTTGATCTCACAGAGATTCACCTGCCTCTGTCTCTGCCTCCCGAGTGCTGGGATTAAAAGCATGTACCAACCACCATGCCCAGATGGGTGGATATTTTTAAATGTCTATAAAAGGAAAATCATGGTATGCTGCACAGTTTATGTATAAAGTGTTCATGTATTCATAATGAGGTCAACTGGATCTAATCAAATAAAAACCCCTACATAAAATTTTAGGGGGCTTAGGAGCACATGAAAAATATGGGTATGAAGTAGAGAACACTGTTGGTGTGTATAAATGAGCCAAATCCCAACTTTCTATGATAAGAGCCCATACGGAAAACTTGAAACAGAACGCAAGAACATCACTAGAAGCTTGTTACTGGGAGATGAAGTAACGCTATTATAAGTAATAATTAAATTGACTGGATTGGCTGCTCCTGAGAAACATAAGAATTAACATCAGGAGAGATGGCTCGGTTAGTAAGTTAGCAAACTGCTTGCCATGCAAGTATGAGCCCTTGAGTTTGATCTCCAGCATCTACATAAAAAGCCAGGTATGGTGGCATACATTCATAATGCCGATACTGGATAGGCAGAAACAGGTAGGTCCCTGAGGCTCCCTAGGCAGCCTACCTACCCTACAGGCAAGCCCCAGGCCAGTGAGAGATCCTGTCTCAAAAAACAAGGTAGGGGTTGGCTGCTCTTGCAAAAGACCTGGGTTCAGTTCCCAGCGCCTGCGTGTTGGTTCACAACCATTTCTAACTCCAGTTTCAGCCCACTCCTCTGGCTTCTGTGGTACTACATGCATGTAGTGTACTTACATACATGCAGGTAAAACACTCATACATATAAATTGAAAATAAATAAAATATATATTTTTAAAAAACAAGCTGGTTGTGGTGGCACATGCCTTTAGTCCCAGTACTTGGGAGGCAGAGGCAGGTGGATCTCTGTGAGTTCAAGGCCAGCCTGTTTTTTTATTTTGATATATCACAGTGAAAGATTTATCGTCCTCTTTTTTTTTTTTTTTTTTTTTTTTTTTTAAAAAAAAAAAAAAAAAAAAAAAAAAAAAAAAAAAAAAAAAAAAACCAAGGTGCATGGCTCCTGAGAACATACCCAATGTCAGTCTCTGACCTGTACACACAAGTACATGAAAACCTGCACACACATGTGAATTCTCTCTCTCTCAGAGAGAGAGAGAGAGAGAGAGAGAGAGAGAGAGAGAGATGTTACCAGGGACTAGACAGTAACTACAGTCTTTTTGGGTTTTTGTTTGTTTGTCTTGTTTTGTTTTGATCTTTTTGAAACAGGGTCTCCCTGTAGCCCCAGCTGGCCTGGAACTCACTATGTAGACCAGGATGGGCTTGACCTTGATTGCACAGAGATCTGCCTGCCTCTACCTCTCTGCTGGGGTTAAAGGTGTGCACCACCATGTCCAGTTTTACTGATTTTTAAAAAAATTATAGCCTTTTATAACAAAGGTATATTTGACTCTACAATCTATATGCTTGTTTAACTTTAGTAAAACATGGAAAAGAACCAATGAGTACACAAAAGGAAAGAAGATAAATTATTGGAGGGGTGATCCTTTATAATAAAAAAAAAGAGGGAGACAAAGTAGTTAGTGGGGGGAAGTTGAGTCACAAATGGAGAAAGGGAGAGAGGAGAAAAAAGAGGGAAAGGGAAAGGTTTTTTTGGGAGGGAGGGAGGGAGGGAGAGAGAGAGAGAGAGAGAATGAATGAATGTGTGTGTATTAGTGTGTTGGTGCTAGGGATCAAACCCAGGGCATTGCCAGTGTTAGGCAAGGGTTCTCTGTTGAGCCACATGCCCAGCCCACACCCACTGAGTTACAATGCTGTCCTAGTTTCATTTCTGTTGCTGTGCAAATTAGGGGAAAAAGGGTTTACTCCATCATAGTGGGGAAGTCAAGGCAGCAGGAGCTTCAAACAGCTGGTCGCATGGCATGCTCCTAGTGCTCAGCTCACTCTCTACAGCTGTACACTCCAGGATCTCCTGCCCAGGGAATGGTGCTGGGCTGGGTCTTCCCACATCAGTTCATCAGTTCACAAAACCAACACCCCCCCCCCCGGCATACACGCCCCCAGGCCAACCTGATGTAGGCAATCTCTCATTGAGACTCCCAGGTGATTTTAGGTTGTGTCACGTTGACAATCAAAACTGACCATCACAAATGTCAACTTAAATGTCTTGTTATTTGTTCAGAAAGCAAGTTGTGACAAAATGGACAGCTAGACAGAATATATAGGTAGCACAAGATTTAAAGCAAAGGAGCAAATGTTACAGGTGATGTTGGGAGACTGGAAATGACCACAAAGCAAAATCTGAGTATTGAGGTAAGTTCCAAGTGACCCTTCCCCTCTTGGGAACTATGATCTAATATAATCAGGAAGATCACATTTCCAGAATCCACTAAGTCCATTAAGTATCTCCAAATCAAAGATTCTCTAGATAAGAAATATAAACAGAGGGGCTGGAGAGATGACTCATCGATTAAGAGCACTGGCTGTTCTTTGCAGAGGACCCGGGTCAATTCTCAGCACCCAGATGGAGGCTAACAACCATCCATAACTCCAGTTCCAGGAGATCTGACACCCTCTTCTGACCTCTGCAGGCATTGTACAATGTGGGTGCACTTACATACTTGCAGACAATACACTCATACACATACAATAATAATAAACAATAAAAAATATAAACAGAAGACTCTGCAAAGGCACACATCTTTATTCCCAGCACTTGGGAGGCAGAGGCAGGTGGATCTCTGTGAGATTGAGGCTACATAGGGAGTTCCAGGCCAGCTATGGCTACAGGGATACCCAAATATAAACAGAATGCTAAAGCAAGGTAACAAAAAATTGGAGTAGGGAGGACATCATATGCTGTTCGTACAAGACTCTAGCATCAATCATGACCCTATCAGCAGGCTAGGGAGGAAACTCAGTTGCTAGAATGCCTGACCAGCATGCATGAAGCCTTGGGCTCACTCTAGAGGTGGGGCTCAGGACTATAATCCCAACATTTGAGAGGTGAAGGAAAGAGGATTAGGAGTTCAAGATCATCCCTCAGCTACATAAAAAGTTCTCAGACAGCCTGAGCTAACATGAGACTGCTTAAAAACAAATAAAATGAAAAAAAAAAAATCCTACTACCAGAGTACTACAGTTAACCTTTTGGTTTTTTTCTAAGTCATTACAAGGTAATTTGTTTGTTCATTTATGTCTTTGTTTGAGACAAGGAGCCCTGGATGGCTTGGTACTCACTATGTAGATCAGGCTGGCCTCAAACTTACAGCAATTCTCCTGCTTTTGCCTTCCAAGTGTTGGGACTACAGGCTTGTACTACCACATCCAGTTTATACAGGGCTGTTTATCAAACGCTGGGCTTTGTGTTTGTTAGGCAGGCATTCTACCAACTGAACTACATTCTCAATATTTTTCTAAAAAGGTTTATTATTTGTTTGTGTACTTGTGTGTGGGTGATCTCTGAGGCCAGAAAAGGGAGTTCAAGTTCAAGTTACAGGGGGCTGGGAACTGCACAACATGGGTGCTGGGAACCAAACTTGGGCCTTCTGAAAGAACAGCAAGTGTTCTTATCCACTGAGCCATAGCTCCAGCCCCTAAATTCTCAATTTTTAATTAAAAAAACTTTACTTCATTTATTATTGGTGAGAGAGAGAGAGAGAGAGAGAGAGAGAGAGAGAGAGAGGAGGGACAGGGAAGTATATGCCACCACCCATATGTGGAGGTAAGAGGACAACTTTGTGGAGTAGTTTCTTTCCTTTCACCTTTACATAGGTTCCTGGGATCGATTTCAGGTTGTCAGGCTTGGGTAGCGACTGCCTTTACCTTCTGAGCCATCTTGCTGATCCCTCAATTTTTAAAATTCCATAAATATCACTATGAGCACTTTAAAACAAACTTTTCTTTAAAGGCAAGTTTTCATTGTATAGTCCAGGCCGGTGTCAAATTCAAGATCCTTTTGCCTCTGCCACCTAAGTGCTGGGATTACAAGTGTGTGCCACCACACCTGGCTTGCATCTCCTTGATTTCTATAGAACAAATTTCTAGAAACAAAGTGAACTGTTTTAAAGTTTGATAGATTTTACCAAATTGTTTTTTTTTAATTATTTATTTTAAGTGTATGAGTGTTTTACTTGCATGTATGTAAGTGTACCCATGTTGTGCAATGTCCGCAGAGGCCAGAGAGGGTGCTGGATCCCTTGGCACTGGAGTCCCAGACAGTTGTTAGCCGACATGTAGGTGTTGGGAACAGAACCCAGGTCCTCTGCAAGAGCAAGCCAGTGCTCTTAACTACCGAACCAGTTCTATAGTCCCCAAATTGTTTTCACAGAAATTGCAAAAAACAAATGTTTCTTTCTAGCACTTAGGAGGCAGAGGCAGATGAATTCGAGGTCAGCCTGGACTACATAGCAAGTTCCAGGTCAGCTAGGGTACCTAATGACACTGTTTCAACAAAACAAAACAAAAAAAAAGCTTTCCTTAATTTCTGGACTATTGTATACCCCAAATTAAAATTCCTTTCCCATCAAGTATTCTATTTCCTTTTTTCATCATATGAATCTATACTAGGTAGAATAATGGTCCTCAAAAATGTGCAAGTCCTAATCTTTGGGATCTGCGAATATGGCACCATACACAGCAAAACAGGCTTTGCAGGTTTGATTACAGCTGGGAACAGAGATGAGAGGTTACCCTGGATGGCCCAGCTGGGCCCATTCCAGTCCCATGCATTCCTTAAGAGGGGAGCACCTTTCCAGCTTGACAAGGACCAGGAGATGTCACATGGAAATTGATGGAGAGAAGTGGCCACAGCCAGAGAACACAGGCAGCTTCTGGAGGTTGGAAAAGGCATGAAAACAGACCCCCCTGCTCCTTACTTCCAGAAAGGTATGCGGTTCCACACCTTGATACCAGCTCGGTTAGCCACATGCCACATATATGACCTATAGAATTATGAGATAATATACCATTTAATCAACTAAGCTTGTGGCCATTTGTTGTGGAAGCAACACAAAGATAGTAAGAGAATTGGGGAATAACTCAATAGTATAGCACTTGCTCAGCATACATTAAGCTCTGTGTTCCATCTCCAGCAACACACACACACACACACAGAGAGAGAGAGAGAGAGAGAGAGAGAGAGATGCTTCTAATGCTTCTAGGCAGAGTGACAGATTGGGGCTCATAGGAATTATTGTGACTTCAGAACAAAGGGCTGGCTCCATGCAGCATTGCTGAGATGAGTTCAAGTAAGACTAAGGCATCAGAAGTAGACAAAACAACACAGTCTGAATTGTGTAGCACTGTCCTAAGAGGTCACAGATGAAGTCTCATTTGCTCATGGCCACATAGTTAAGAATTAGACTCAGCCAATATGCTATTCTGCTTTCCCTGTTTTTCCTTTTCATCCTGTTTTTCTGATGCTTAGGTGACATTAGCATTGAGGCAGGAGGATTCTCTGAGCTGAGACTTGTGTGGGCTACACAGTGAGTTCTTGGCCATCCTGGTCTACAAAGTTTCCACTTGTTTTTTTAAAAAATATTTTTTTATTATTTTTATTTTATGTGTATGAGTGTATTGCATGTAGGTAAGTACGCCAGTGTCATGCAATGCCTGCAGAGGACAGAAGAGGCTGTTGAATCCCCTAGAACTGGAGTGATGGACAGTTGTTAGCTGCCATATGGGTGCTGGGATTTGAACCTGGGTCTTCTGCAAGAACAACCAGTGTTCTTAACCACTGAGCCGTCTCTCCAGCCCCCTTCATATGTCTTTAAAAAAACAAAAACAAAGCAAAACAATAGTGGGGTGTGGTGGTGCACGCTTTTAATCTTAGCACTCGGGAGGCAGAGGCAGATGGATCTCTGTGAGTTCAAGGCCAATCTAGTCTACACAGTGAGTTCTAAACTAGTCAGGGATACACAGTGAGACTCTGTCTTAAAAACCAAAAACCAAAAAAAAACAAAACAAAAACCAAACAAGCCAGGCGTGGTGGCGCACGCCTTTTATCCCAGCACTTGGGAGGCAGAGACAGGCGGATCTCTGTGAATTCAAGGCCAACCTGGTCTACATAGTGAGTTCCAGGACAGCTGGGGCTACAGGGAGCATACACATAAAATTAAAAAAAAAAAAAAAGGACATTTTCAAAAAAAAAAAAAAAAAAAAAAAAAACCCCAAACAAACAAACAAAAAACAAAAAAAACCCAAAACCAACAAAAAGCAACCCCAAAATATAAAGGATATTAGCAGCTTCTATAAGAGTCTAAAGAAGCTGGGTGGGGTGGTGCACACCACCTGTGATCTTAGATTTAGAAGCCAGAGCCAGGAGAATCATCAACCTGATCTCTTAAATAGCAAGTCCCAGGTCAGCCAGGGCTATACATCAAGACCCTGTATCAGAAAGGGGGAAAAAATTTGCAAGTATCATTTTTAGAATAAAGCATAAGAACAAATTAAATAATGAATGTTGTGCTAGAGCACTTCAGTTGTCAACTTGACACACCAGGGAAGAGGGAACCTCCACTGAGGAATTTTCTCTATTGGACTGGCCTATGGCCATATCTGTAAGGCATTTTCCTGATTGTTGGGAGAGCCCAGCCCTCTGTGGATGATGTCATCCCTGGGCAGATGGTCCTGAGTTGTATAAGAAAGCTGGCTGAGCACAGACCTAGGGAGCAAGCCAGTAAGCAGCACTCTTCCATCATCTGTACTTTGGTTCCTGCCCTGAGCTTCTGCCTTAGTTTCCCTCCATGAAGCTGAAGCTGAAGGTGGAATAAACCCTTTCCTCCCCAAGCTAGATTTGGTCAGTGTTTTATCATAGCAACAGAAAGCTAACTAGTATACAAGTAGAATCTTACACCTTGATAGAACTTTTGAAAATTTTAATTTAGAATCTAGGGCTGGCAAAATGGCTCTGCTGGTAATTGTGCTTGCTGCTAAGCCTGATGCCCTGAATTTGATCCCTGGGACTCACATGGTAGAGAGAACTGATTTCCACACACATGCAGTGGCATGTGTGCAAGCAGACACACACATACACACACACACTAAATAAATAATAAATAACTAATAAAATGTTAAGGAAACCAGGACTGGAGAGATAACTCAGTGGTTAGGAGCACTGGCTGCTCTTGTAGAAGACCTG
This sequence comes from Nannospalax galili, assembly GCF_000622305.1. NCBI lineage: Eukaryota > Metazoa > Chordata > Mammalia > Rodentia > Spalacidae > Nannospalax > Nannospalax galili. Next base: position 11,385,590 of record NW_008360303.1, on the reverse strand, counting down.
GGTTTAATTCCCAGGACTCACATAGCAGCTAACAACCATTGGTAACTCCAGTTTCAGGGGATCCAATACCCTCTTCTGGCTTCCACAGGGTGGCATGGGTGCACTTGCATACATGCAGGCATAGCACTCACACACATAAAAATAAAAATTTTAAAATGTTGAGAAAATCTAATCCATTGCATTTCCATGGAACTTTAGCAATACTGAAGTTTACCATCTCTCATTTCAATAAAAAAATGTCCTGTGCATACCCAAATTGGGGTGTAAGAGAGCTAGCTCAGTGTTTGGCAGTACTTACTGCATTTGCAGAGGACCAGAGTTCAGGTCCCAGCACCCAAGTCAGGCAGTTGCCAGTAACTCCAGCTCAAGAGGTTCTGATGCCCTTTTCCAGCCTCTGTGGGCACCTGTGTATACATAGGCATATGCATACATACAAATAAAAATAATCTTTTAAAAATGTTTTTTCAAATATTCAAATTATAGCACCACTGATACAGTCCGCCTATTCTCATTTATTCAGATGAAAAAATTGAGAGAAGTCGTAAAAGATTCAGGGAAAAGCTGATCAAAATCTGGAGAGAGGTAAATTTTCAACAACCACTGGCATGCTGTTGAAAAATGAATGGATCCCAAGGCTCCCATGCTTTTGTGACTTCGGCGATGGAAACTACACCATTCTTTATCTGCAAAACTGACAGTGATGTACTTTTCCATATAACGTATAGATTTTAATTGCTTTTAAGGAGCACATAATATAATGAGTTTCAAAGTTTTCTTGTGACCAAACAACATATTTGAACATCTACTTAAGGCCAGTAAGATGGCTCATTGGGTTAAGGGGCTTGACACCACACCTGAATATCTCAGTTTGATCCCCAGAACTCACATTATGGAAGTTGAAGGAATTGTCTTCTGATCTCCACATACATGAGTGTGCATACACACATACATACACACACAATAAATATGAAAAATTTTAAAAAGTTAAAGAAGAAATATCTATCTTCAGTAACAGTTATAATTATAAATATTAATTTCTATGCAAGGATAATTGACCTATAATTCAGATAAATAAAAGGGAAATAAACCATTTGTGAAAGCCTAAATTACTGATTTTTCAATAAATAAAATTGTGCTATTTTTACATTATTTGGGGGGTTGAATCTGGGCTAATAAATATTGCTCAGTGCCACCAGATTCCATTTAATTATAATTGTTTCCAAGTAAATGTGTGCTAATAATTATTTTTACCTTCTTTTCACACACTAACTTGCTTGGAAACTTGAAAAGGAAGCAAACTCTCATCTGTTTGATACTTGTACAGGTATTAAAGTTCCAAATTAAATAATCATACTTCAATCATACAAAAGACTGATCATTTCATTCAAAGAGCAAACCGAGTAAAGCCCATTTACCTCAACTAGTATACCAACAAAAGGGATAGACGCCGCTTCATATTTCTCAAAGAATAACTCGGGGCTACTCTTCCAAACTCCAAGCCACTTGTCCTTCAGCCTCAGCTTTTCTGACAGGTACTTACTCAGAGCTCCAGCTGCATCTTCTGCCTAGTGAGAAGACAAAGAAGTATAAATAAATACACAAGCCTGAGGACGGCTCAGCGGGTGAAGCGCTTGCCTTGAAAGCCTGAAGATCTGTGTTCAGTTTCCATAACCCAAATAAAGGAAGGAGGGAACAGTTGTCTGCCAGCTCTTCTGACCTCCACGTGTGCTGTGACAGATGCATGCCACACACCATCCATACAGACACAAAATGATAATAGAAATCAAATTTTAAAATTGGATATGTCCTTAAAAAATAAGTACATAGGGGCTGGAGAGATGGCTCAGCGATTAAGAACACTGGTTGTGAGCTGAGCATGGTGGCGCATGCCTTTAATCCCTGCACTCAGGAGGCAGAGGCAGGCGGTTCTCTATGAGTTCGAGGCCAGCCTGGTGCCTGGTCTCCATTAGCGAATCCAGGACAGCTGAAGCTACAGGGAGACCTTGTCTCAAAAAGACAAAAAAAAAAAAACAAGAAACAAAAAACAAAACACTGGTTGTTCTTGCAGAGGACCCAGGTTTGAATCTCAGCACCCACATGGCAGCTAACAGTTGTCCCTAATTCCAGTCCCAGGGGATCCAACAGCCTCTTCTGACCTCCATGGGCACTGCACAACATGGGTGCACTTACCTACATGCAGGCAATACACGCATATACACAAAATAAAAAAATAAAATAAATAAGTACATAGAAGCATAAGTTTGTAACTTGTTTTTACTGATTTTTATTTTAAAATATAATCAATATTGCCTTAAACTGAAAAATATAGAAATTGTATAGATTTAACTGAAACTATATTTAATGAAAAATGTCATAAACATTAAAAATAAATCTGAGAGATCTCTTCACTCACCAGTGTAGTTCCGAGACACCCAATGAGTTGTGTCTTCAGATAACTTTTGGATCCACCAAGATGCGGAATGTGATGGTGGAAATCGAAAACAGTAATTATGTTAAAAATCATAGGTATTTTTTAAATGAACTTTCAAAATGATGTTCCTCATTTAAAACATATTCAGAGCCGGGCATGGTGTTGCATGCCTGTCATCCCAGCATTTAGAATGATGCAGAAGATCAGGAATTCAAGGCCAGGCTTCCCTACATAATGAATTCAAGGCCAGCCTGAAATAAACAAAAAAATCAGTAAATAAAAATTTTAAATTGCAGGGGGCGGGGGGGGGTGCTATGGGAGGGTGCCATTTGGGATTCGGGTATAAAGATGAATGTTCGGGATGTTCTGTATGAAATACACAAAAATCTATAAATTAAAAAAATAAAAATTTTAATTGCACTCCATTTCATAAAACAAATGAGTATATTAAACTTATTCAGAAAACATTTTCCCACTTGATTTTTTAAAAAATTTATTTTGATGTTACATGTAAGAGTATTTTGCCTGCATGTATATATAAATGCACCCATGCATGAAATGCCCTTAGAGTCCAGAAGAGGGTATCAGATCTCTTGGACCTAGAGTTACGGACAGTTGTTAGCTGTCATGTGGGTCCTGGGAACTGAATCCAGGTCCTCTGGAAGAATAGCCAGTACTCTTAACTGCTAAACCATCTCTTCGGCATCCCTCCCCCACATTTGATTTTTGTTGTTGTTGTTGTTGTAATTATTTGTGTGGGTTTTTGGATTTTTGCCATTTTTTTAAATGACTAATTTATTGAGAATTTCATATATGCATATAAGGTGTTTTGATCAAATTCATGCCCACTCCCTCCCCTCCAACTCCTCCCATATCTCCCCATCACTTTTTTCTGATAACTTCATGTACTCTTTCTTCTTCTTTATTTATTCTTATGGGGCTTTTGGCTACTCTAACATTCCCCCCTCTGAAGAGGTAACCCTAAAATCTTTTAAGGATTAGATACAAGCTCCCAAATACTTTCAACATTTTTGGCCTTTGGAACAGACTATATTGCTAAGAGGCCCAAGGACTTTTTGACTTTTAGCCAAGAAGCTGGCTACTTTTCTTTGGGGTCTTTTTACCCTAACTGCCTAGCCAATTCCTACCTCCTATTCTTATCACACCATCCTCTAAAGAGGTTACCCAAATTGCCAATAGGGAATCAGGGCACAGACTGCTCTGGCTTCTTCCATGCTGAACAGGGACGCAGGGTGAGGCAATTGGAGTACCCCTTCAGTGGGTCTATCTAAAAGACTCCCAAATTACATAACTCTTATCTCTAAAGGGAAAAGAAAGTCCTTGAGATGTGAAGAGGAGATATGAAGGAGAAGGCAAGAGTAATTAGCATTACAAGTTCTAGACAGGGAACAGGCAAGAATAATTAGCATTACAAGTTCTAGACGGGGAACTAGAAAAAAGTCAGAACAGGGAAAATTTCAAATGTTCCTATGAGAGCCCATTGGAATTTCTTGACAAAGGTTTCCAGAAGCATCTCTCTGTTGGGTTCCTCTTCATTTTACTTCTGTCTGCCAGGGCTGGGCTCAAGAGTGATTGATTCAGGATTTGTTTTCAGGTACTTTGATAGCTGTTGGAGTGGTTAGAATCAGTGTCAGTTCCCTCTCAAAGGCTTCAAGATAACTGAGGGGTTGCTGAGGTACATGTATGACTTGAGGGTAGGCACACTGGAAAGCCTTTACCCAGCATGGGTTATGTCTTCTCTTCCTAGCCTTCCCCAGATTGTATACTTTAGCGCTCCCCTAATCCAGTACATACAGTTGGCTGGGAAGAGTGGCTGGGTACTATGGTAAGGGGCCAAAGACCCCGCTTGGCCCTCCTTTAATGAATGAGCACAACCGTCAACAAGCCCAATTGTGACGATGTTTAGCAATCAGGCTCAGCTGAAGTAGTGATGATGGTAGTTATTTCATGCAGAAGGGACTGCTGTATAGCATCATCTTATTAAAAGGACCTGAAATTTAAAAGGATTTGGTGCCAGGATCCACATATGAGGCAGCACATACGTCGTTTCTTTTTCTGAGTTACTTCATTTAGTATAACAATTTCTAGATCCATCCATTTACCTGAAAATTTCATTATTTCATCTTTCTTTACTGCTGAATAGAATTCCATTGTGTAAATATACCACATTTTTGTTAACCACTCATCAGTTGAGGGGCACTTAGGTTGCTTCCATCTCTTAGCTATTGTGAAAAGAGCAGCAACAAACATAGTTGTACAAGTGTCTCTACAATAGGATGAGTCCTTTGGGTATTTGCCAAGGAATGGTATAACCAGATCATATGGTAGGCTCATTTTTAGTTTTTTAAGAGTTCTCCACACTGTTTTCCATAGAGGTTGCATGAGTTTGCAATCCCACCTCTACATCCTCGCCAGCATTTGGTATCATTTGTTCTCCTGATCCTAACCAGTCTGATTGGGGTAAGGTGATACCTTAGGGTGGTTTTAATTTGCATTTCCCTAATTACTAATGATGTTGAACACATTTTGAGATGTTTCTTAGCCATCCTTATTTCTTCCTTTGAGAACTCTCTGTTTAGATCTTTAGCCCATCTTTTCATTGGGTCATTTGGTTTCTTGCTTGTTTGAGTTCTTTATATATTCTGAATGTTAAACCCCTATCAGATGTGTCACTGGTGAAGATGTTTTTTTGCATTCTGTGGGTTTTCTCTTCACTTTTTTTAT
>NW_008360303.1:11378803-11379832 GCF_000622305.1 Nannospalax galili | reverse complement strand
GGTATAATAATCTCCCCAGCATTGCTCTTTGTGCTCAGGGTTGCTTTGGCTACACCAGGTCTTTTGTGCTTCCATATAAATTTAAAGATTTTTTTTTCTAATTCTGTGAAGTGTGTCATGGGGATTTTGATTGGGATTGCATTGAATCTATATATTGCTTTTGGTAGGATGGTCATTTTCACAGTAATAATTCTTCCAATCCCCAAGCATGGGAGGTCCTTCCATCACCTGGTGTCTTCCTCAATCCCTTTAACAATTTAAAATTTTCATTGTAGAGATCTTTGGTGTCTTTGGTCAGATTTATTCCAAGATATTTTATTTTTCTGCAGCAATTGTGAATGGGAGCATTTCCCTGTATTCTTTCTCCAATTGCTTGTTATTGGTATATAGAAATGCTGATTTTTGTAGATTGATTTTGTAACCTGCCACTATACCGAAAGTGTTGATCAGTTCTTGGAGTTTTCTGGTAGAACTTTTGGGATCTCTTAGGTATATCATATCATCTGCAAAAAGTGATAGTTTGACCTCTTCTTTTCCAATTAGTACTCCTTTAATTTCCTTCTTCTGTCTTACTGCTCTAGCAAGAGTTTCAAGCACTATGTTGGAAAGGAGTGGAGATAATGGACATCCTTGTCTGGTTCCTGCTTTTAATGGGAATGCTTCCAGTTTTTTTCCATTTAGAATGATGTTGGCTGTGGGTTTGTTGTATATAGCTTTAATTGAGGTATGTTCCCTCCAGTCTAATTCCCTCTAGGACTTTGAACATAAATGCACGCTGAATTTTGTCAAAAGTCTTTTCTGCATCTATTGAGATAACAATGTGGTTTTTGTCTTTGAGTCCATTGTATGATTAATGACATTTATTGACTTGCGTATATTGAATCAGTCCTGCATCTCTAAGATAAAGCCTACTTGATCATGGTGAATGATCTTTTTGATGTGTGTTTGTTTGCAGTTTTCAAGTATTTTGTTGAGAATTTTTGCATCTATGTTCATTAAGGATATGGGTCTATAGTTTTCTTTTTTGGT
>NW_008360303.1:11377110-11378559 GCF_000622305.1 Nannospalax galili | reverse complement strand
TCTTCTTGGTTTAACTTTGGTGGTTCCCATGATTTCAGCTCTCCATCCATTTCTTTTAGATTTTCAGATTTAGTAGCATATAGGTTTTAAAAATATTCCCTTATAATGGTCTGGATCTTTTGGGTGTCTGTTATTATGTTTCCCCTTCCATCTCTAATTTTGTCAATTTGGATTTGCTCTTTCTTTTGGTTAACTGAGCTAAAGGTATGTCTATCTTGTTTAGCTTTTCAAAGAACCAGCTGTTAGATTCATTGACTCTTTGTATTGTTTTCTTTGTTTCTATTTCATTGATTTCTGCTCGGATTTTTGTTATTTCTTCTCTTCTGTTGAGCTTGGGTTTCATTTGTTCTTGCCTTTCCAGTGTCTCGAGTTGCAGTGTTAGGTCTTTTATTTGGGTTCTGTCTAATTTTTTAATGTAGGCACTTAGAGCTATAAACTTCCCTCTTAGGACTGCTTTTAAAGTGTCCCAGAGGTTGTGTTGTATTGTCCTTTTCATTGAATTCTAGGAATTCTTTTATTCCTTTCTTAATTTCTCCTTTGACCCACTCATTGTTTAGGAGTATGTTGTTCAGTCGCTATGAGTTTGTGTAGTGACTAGGGCTTTGTCCAGTGTTGATTTTTAGCTTTATTGCATTGTGGTCTGATAGAATGCATAGGATTATTTCAACTTTTTTGTACTTGTTGAGGTTTTGTGGCCCAGTATGTCATCAAGTTTTGAAAAAGTTCCATGGGGTGTTGAGTAGAAAGTGTTATCTTTGGTGCTTGGGTGGAATATTTGAAAGATGTCTCTTAGGTCCATTTGATGTATGGTATTTTTAATCCAGACGTTTCTCTGTTCTTTGTCCAGTTGACCTGTCCAGAAATTGAGGTGTTGAAGTCCCTTACTATTACTTTGTTGGGGTTAATCTGTGTCTTAAAGTCCTGTAGTGTTGTTTTAATGAATTTGGGTGCACCAGAGTTTGGTGCATATATGTTGATTGTAATATCTTCTTGGTTAACTGTTTCCTTGACCAGAATGAAGTGACTCTCTTCATGTCTTCTAATGAGTTTTACTTTGAAGTCTATTTTGCTCTCTGTTTCTTAGTGCCATTTTCTTGGAATAGTCTTTTCCATCCTTTTACCTTAAGGTAGTGCCTCTCCTTGAAGGTGAGATGGGTTTCTTGTAGATAGAAAAGAGATGGATTTTGTTCCTTAATCCATTCATTTAGCCTGTGTCTTTTGACTGGGGAGTTCAGTCCATTGATATTTAAGGTTATTATTGAAAGGTGTGTATTGGTTGTCGTCAATTTGATTACTGTTTGTGTTCTCTAAGTTTGTGTTTCCTTGATCGTACCTTTATTTATTTCTTTCATTGCCCCCTGTGTTATAGTTGTTTCTCTCCCCCCTCTCTGTATTACTTCAAGTATTCTTTGAAGGGCTGGTTTTGTGGACAGGTATTCTTTTGGGATT
>NW_008360303.1:11362286-11376590 GCF_000622305.1 Nannospalax galili | reverse complement strand
TTTAAGTTTGAATCTCTAGGCCCCTCCTTAATCACTTTAATCTCCTTATCAATGGGATCCTCTCCATCATATGCCAGGGCTCCAACATTTATCTTTCTAGTGCTCTTTTTCAATCTAAACTGTATTTCTTTCTGCCCCATTTGCTTTTTCTGGAGGCGGCTGGAGCAGGAGCAGCTGAAGTGAAGCTCTCACATCATCACACAGGCACAGGAAGCAAGAGAGCATTTGGAGATCTGGCAAGGCTTAAGAACTCTCTAAGCCCACCCCCAGTGATGTGCTTCCTCCAGGCTAGCCACACCTTCTAAAACCTCCCAAAACAGCACCATCATCTGGGGACAAAGTATCCAAACACTTGGAGCCTATGGGGGACCACATTCCACCCCCTGGCCCCCATAGGCATATGACCATATAAAATGCAAAATGCATTTAGTTCAACTTTAAGCCTCTGTAAAATCAAAAGACAAATTACAAACTCCCAACATACAGTGGAACTGAATACATATTACCATTCCAAAAGGGAGGAATGGAGGCATAGTAAGGAAATACTGGACCAAAACAAGACCAAAAACAGCAGGGCAAACACCAAATCCAGTAGCTCCACATCCAACTTCTGGGACTTTACTTCCAAACGGCTTAGATGGCTCAGCCTCTCTAGCTTTGCTGCATGCAACATACATCTCTCTCTTGTGCTGGCACCACTCCCTGTGTGCAGGTCTTCTCAGCAGATGCCTCACAGCTCTGGCATCATGAACTTCTCGGGGCCTCCATTGCCAACCAGGCTTCACCTTCACAGCTTCACGCAGTGGCCTATCAGGGCCTTCTCTAGGCAGGGGCACGCCTGCTTCACGCTGCCCGGCCTCCAAGGCTCACTGAAACCTTGGAGGAGGACGTGATGACCCTTTCACTCTTGCATCTTTCATGCCTCTAAAGCCAGCACCAGGTGAGCAACACTGCCAAGTCTGGCTGCAAGTTTGAGATGGACCCCAGGCTGCTTTATCCATTTTAGAAGCTTTTCTCGTCATTGGTCCCTCAACCCAGGTGTGTCAAGTTGACACTAAAGCTATCCAGCATAATTATAATAGACATTATTCTGGGCTGGCATCTGTTGTCATGTAGAACTGGAAATACCTTGGTCCAGGCTCTTCTGGCTTTCATAGTTTGCATTGATATGTCAGCTGTAATTCTGATGGGCTTTCCTTTGTATGTGAGTTTTCTTTTGCTGCTTTCGGTATTCTCTCTGTTCTGTAAATTTAGTGTTTTTACTATGATTATGTCATGGAGAGTTTCTTTTCCGATCCTGTCTATTTAGTGTTCTATGTGTTTCCTGTATTTGTATGGGGATGCCTTTCCTTAATTTTGGGAAATTCTCTTCTACAATCCTGTTTAAGATCTGGTCAACACCATTAACCTGAAATTCTTCTCCTTCCTCTATTCCTATGATCCGTAGATTTGGTCTTTTCATGGTGTCCCACATCTCTTGCATATTCCATTCCTATGTTTTTAAAAATATTCCATAATCTTTGCTTGAGTGGTCCAATTCTTCAACTTTATCCTCCAGTGTTGATATTCTGTTTTCCATTTCATTCATTCTAGAGGTGAGGCTTTTCCCTGTTGTTTCATGTCGGCTTATTGAGTTTTGCACTTCCTTCTTCATTTCTGCCTGAGTTTTCTTCAATGTTTATCTCTTTTGTGAATTCATTCAGAAGTTTATCCCTATCTTCTTTTAGCTCTTTGTTAAATTTTCCTTCTGATTTTAAAGTATACAAACCTTATGACAAATATAAGAAACACATGCAGGATATGGTAGACACACCTCAGCACTTGGGTGAAAAAAGCAAGATGATCACCACTAGTTCAACGGTGTCTTGGGCTACTTAGTTTCAGGCTAGCCAGGGCTACATAATGAGACACAAAAGAAAAAAGAAAAAGAAAATATAGGAAATACACAGAAAAATAATTTTAAATCACAGCTAACCTAACAAAGATAATCATTGTTGATAAAATGGTGTGTTTACTTTCAGTATTTTTTCTGTGTGTAACCAATCTATCCATATCAATCATGTTCAGTCTTCAGGCTTGTTTTCTTAATTCTGACCTAAGTAAAGCTATGATGGAATTAAACAGGAAGACATGCGATTTTACAGCTGCATGGTTTTCTACTGTACGAAGACATGTAAGTTCTTTGTGGGCTTTGTTTGCTGAGACAGGGTCTTGCTGTATGGCCTATGCAGGGCTCAAACTCATGGTAATCCTGTCTCAGCTTCCTCAACACTGGGATTACAGGCTATGCCTGGCTCACCATACATCTTTTTCATTATAGTTCTTTACTGCTTTCTTTCCTTCCTCCCTTCCTTTCCTTCCCTTCCTTCCTTCCTTCCTTCTTCCTGGAGCACAAGGATTATGTCAGTGATAGTAGTGAGAGTCAGAGAGAGAGAGAGAGAGAGAGAGAGAGAGAGAGAGAGAGACTGGGAATTAAACAGGGCTTTGTGAAACTAGGCAAGCACTTAACCATTTGAACTAGATCTTCAACTATTTATATTTTTAATATTTTTTATGTGTATAAGTGTAATTGCTCACATGTGCATAAGTACATCCAATGCCCAAGAAGGTCAGAAGAGGCTGTTGGATCACCCGGAACTGGAATTAGCTGCCATATGGGAGCTGGGAATCGAACTCAGGTCCTCTGCAAGGGCAGCCAGCACTCTTAACCGCTGAGCCATCTCTCCAGCCCCTGTGTTTTAGCCAGTGCCTCACTATGTATACCAAACTGACATTGAACTCATCATCCTGTTCCTCCAACCTCCTGAGGGCTGGGATTACAGGCTTCCTCCCACCCCCTCCTCCTCCTCTTCCTCCATCTCCCCTGCATCCCCTCCCCTCCTCCTTTCTTCTTCCTCTCCTTTTCTTTTTTTTTTGGACAGGGTCTCACTCACTATGTAGCCCAGGCTAGTCTAGTCTGGCTGGTCTGGAATTTGTGATCCTCCTGCTTCAGCCTCCTTAGTATAGGAACCACAGGCCTGAACCACTAACACTTGGTCAGTCTTTAAATTTTTATAAATATCACTGCAATGAATAAACTTGTACACAAATTCTTGTGGTACGTCTTTTTAAAAAATTCATTTAAAGCCAGGTGTGGCGGTGCATGCCTTTAATCCCAGCACTGAGGAGGCAGAACGTGGATCTCTGTGAGTTCAGGGCCAGCCTGGTCTACATAGTGACTTCCAGGACAGCTGGGGCAACAGGGAGACCCTGTCTCAAAAAGACCAAAATAAATAAATAAATAAAAATAATCCGTTTAAGACACAATATTTGTTCTGTCTGGTGTTAACACTTTTGTTTTTTTCTATTCAAAACATCTTTCCCTATCCTGGCTTGTTGGCTGGGAACCATCATTAAAACATAAATTGCTTTCAATTCTACTGTAATGTTAATTTTATTTTAGGCACAGACTGCTACAGTTACACTAAACTGTATGCCTGGTGGTGATAAACCCTCTGTGTCCTAATACACTACAAAGGCTGTCATTTTAACTGACATTTTCCTATGACAATCTCGTCTAACTAGTCTAAGGATCTGAGGATCTGGGTACTCTAACAGGGTGAAGCTCTCTAAACATTGAATTAAAGAACCTGCTCTAAAACGCTGCTTTTTTACCCTGCTGAGGCCCTTGAACCCCCAGCCCCTCCAGAAGGCCCACACTTCATTTCCTGCCTCTTCCCACCTTCGAGCCCTGCAGCACCTCTTCGCAATACAAAGCCACCTTCTCCCTGCGCCACATGTCCCTCATGGGGGACGCGCAGAGAGGGGGCAGGGGCTGAGACGCCTCCTCCTCCGCCTCTTCCTCCTCTTCCTCCTCCTCCTCAGGCACCGACAGAACAGGCTCCTCTTCTCCCACCCCGGCCCTCTCTGCGGGGCCCTCGGCCTGGGAGACCGGCGGGACCTGGAGGCGCCGCCGGGCCGCCTTGCCCTTCACCGGGCGCAGGGAAGCCACCACCGAGCGCACCAGGGACACTGGGCTCTTAACGGGCGAAGCCACCACCGTGCGCACAGGGGACTCCGGGCCCTGGACGGGCGCCTCCCCCTCCGTGTCCCGGGGAGTGGTGGGGACAGCCCCTGCTACCGGCGAGCTGGTGTTCCTGACACCGTCCTCGGACTCGGCGACCGTGGGATCCGACTCCATGTCCGCGCTTAGGCGGGCAGCTGCAGCCGTTGACGCCTTCCGTTGGCTGCGCTGTGAGCCAGTGACCCAGGCCGCGAACCACACGTGCACAGGGCGGTGCCCTCGCTTAGCCACACCCACTGCCCTTGGCGTCATCTTCAACCCAGCGTTCCCTTCCCGAGGGGGCGCTTTCTTAGGGTCCTCACACATTTTGGGGGTGACTTTTTTGAGACATTTAATCCAGACAGACCTCATACTCCTGTGTAGCCAAGGATGACTTTGAACTTTGGATCCTCCAGCCTCCACCTCCCAAGTGCTGAGATTGCAGACTTGTGCCACCACATCTGGTTTGTGCATGCTAGGTAAGCAGCCGACTGAGCTACATCCCCAGTCCAAGAAAACATTTTTATGTTAGCAGATAATTGTAAATGGGACCATCTGATAATGACTAGAGAAAACTCTAGGGACAAACCTAGCCTCCCTTCCACAAGAACCCCAGTGTAAAATATCCTTTATATTTCAAAGCGGATACCCACTTTTTATCAAGATGTGGTCGTGCCAAGAGATAAATTAGTCTATCTGTGCTCCATTGCTTGAAATTCTCCCAAAGACGAATGCATTATGTAACTGTTAAAACACAGTGAACACAGATTTCCAGTGGGAACAATGTGCAACAGATTTTCACAGAAGTCTGTTCAAGAACACAGCACTGGGGAACAGGGTTTCTAGTATTTGACAACGAAATGGACAGTGAGCCAACTGGAATAATGTTTGTTTATGTCTAGTTGAGAAACACTGGGGTTGACAGACCCCAGAGCACTGGGAAAACACCTGCCTTCCTCCAGCTCTCCTGGAAGGAGGACACTGTGTTAAATTCTGAGTTTCTTTGGAAGAAAACAGTAGCACTGCTATCATGTTACTGTAGTTCAGAGAATAATTACAACATGCGTCACACTTTTGCTCCAGCTTATTCCTTTTGTCACTAGTCTTCCTTCCTTCCTCCCTCCCTCCCTTCTTCCTTCCTTCTTCCTTCCTCCCTCCCTCCCTCCTCCTTCTTTCCTTCCCTCCCTCCCTCCCTCCCTCCTTCCTTCCTTCCTTTCTTTCTTTCTTGAGTCAGGCCCCACTGTCTAGCTCTGGCTGGCTTGAATTTTGATATGTAGACCAGGTTAGTCTCACAGAGGTCTGCCTGCCTACCCCTCCTGAGTGCTGGGACTAAAGGCATGCCACCATGCCCAGCCTAAAATCCTGTCTCTGTCTCTCTGCCTCTGTGTGTCGCTCTCTCTGTGTCTCTCTGTCTCTGTCTCTCTCCCCCCCCCCCCCCCCCCGCCTCAGACAAGTTCTCCTGTAGTTCCAGCTGGCCTTGCTATGTAGACCAGGCTGGCATCAACCTCACAGAGATCTGCTTGCCTCTGCATCCCAAGTGCTAGGATTAAAGGCGTGTGCCACCACCCCTGGCTAAACACATACTTTTCAAATAGTTGCATAATATTTTATTTAAATGAATATAATTTGTATCTCTATATTTCCAGATGTGTGGGTTACATTGATTTTTAGAAATAACATGCCATTTTTGGACAGCTTTGTATACAAGTTTTTGCTTAGAGCTCATATTTTTTCCATGGGGGAAAACTGGATTACTAAATCAAGATGTACGAATGGATTGTATTGGCAACCTCAGTATGCCAAATTGTTTCCTCTTTCTTTTTTAAAAAATATTTATTATTTTTATTTAATGCGTATGACTGTATTGCCTGCATGTGTGGAAGTGCACCCATGACATGCAATGCCCTCGGAAGTCAGAAGAAGGCGTCAGATTCCCTCAAACTGGAGTTACGGACATTTGTTAGCCACCATGTGGGAGCTAAGAATCAAACCCGGGTCCTCTGCAAGAGTAATCAGTGCTCTTAACCACTAAGCTATCTCTCCAGCCCCAAAAGTATTAATTTCTATGTCCATTACAAGATAAAATTCCCAGTGGGCTGAGTTTTGAAAGAAAGAAGCTATAGGCAACTAAGGCAGGGGCAAAATAGGTTCAAGTAGGGTTAACTTTGCAGGGTCATGGGTGGTTTCTACAGGGTAAAAGAACTTGGCCTAAGAGAGTGTGGGTAGAGGAGAGATGACAAATTGGGATGAAAGTCAGATCGTCAAGCTCTACAATAGCTACATCACAAAGGGTTATAATATTTTTTTTTAAACCAGAGCATTTATTTTATGATGGATAATGGAAATCCTCAAGATGAACTGGATGCTACAACAGCTGCCCTCTTGGGTTTTGGTGTCATTCCTTCCTGGAATCCACGTCTGAACCTGCGATGGACCCTTTTCAGGTGCCTCATCTGCCCAGTCCCAGCAGTACTCTGTCTCTTAGCCTTGGCACTCCAGTTTTTCTGTCTCTTTGGCCCAAAGACTGTATCGCTGCAGCCTGCTGTCCCAGCCTCTAGAGCCAGATCCTTAGTTCTGACAGGTTCCTCGTCAACACTATGGCTTTTGACTTTCTATTGGCCCCACCTGCCTGCTGAAAGGGACCTGGGATAGGTGAATAATATCCACCTCAACATTTTTGCAAAAGAAAAATATATACTGCATATTTGGTGTGTAGGGGGCATGATGGGACTGCCCACTACTAGGTCAAGCTTGATTTAAAAAAAAAAAACTTGTACTACTTGATCATTTGATCCTGTGAACTGCTCAGGTTTTTGCATTTGCCTGTAGCCCCAGCTGTCCTGGAACTCACTATGTAGACCAGGCTGGCCTTGAACTCACAGAGATCCGCCTGCCTCTGCCTCCTGAGTGCTAGGATTAAAGGTGTGCGCCACCACGCCCGGCTGTATTTATTTATTTTTATTTCATATGTACAAGTGTTTTGCTTGCTCGCATGTACATAAGTGCATTGTATGTATGCAATGCCCACAGAAGCCAGAGGATGTTGGATTCTCTGGAACTGGAGTTATGGATTGGTGTTAGCTGCTATGTAGGTGCTGGGAGCTGAGCCCAGGTCTTTTGGAAGAATAGCCAATGCTCTTAACCACTGAGCTTCATCTCTCTAGGCCCTGCTGCTCAGGTTCTAAAGTCTTCTTGAAGCTCACTAGCACAGCATTTGGCTTTCTGTTAATTTTTTCCCTAGGAACTCTGGCTTGACACACATCTTGACACATTTACCTTCATGTGGCCTTTGTCTGTTTGCCCTTTTCTCATTCCCTCTTGATTGTTCTTTCACCTGACAAACCCCATTTATGGGCCAGCTAAAGTCATTCAGATGCTCCAGAGCTTCTCCTACCTCATAAACCATGCCCCACCATGAGGCTCAGCAAAACCACATAACCTACACCATTCTCAGGGTCCCTGTTCATTTAGCCTCTTTTTAAAAAAAAAAAAAAAAATTGTTTTGGTCTTTTTGAGACAGGGTCTCCCTGTAGCCCCAGCTGTCCTAGAACTCACTATGTAGACCAGGCTGGCCTTGAACTCACAGGGATCTGCCTGCCTCTGCCCCCCCGAGTGCTGGGATTAAAGGCGTGCGCCATCACGCCCAGCAGAAAACTTTTTAAAAAAAATTATTTATGGGTCTGGAGAGACGGCTCAGCAGTTAAAAACACTGCTCTTGCAGAGGACCTGGGTTTGGTTCCCAGCACCCACCTGGTGGCTAACAACTGTCCGTAATTCCAGTACCAGGGGATCCGATGCCCTCTTCTGACAAAATCTGGAGGCTGATGGAGGTGGTAGGGATGGCAGGTTGTACAGGGAAGGTCTCACCCCCACAGTGATATTTAAATGGGCATCTGATGGACAGCAGTTGGAAAACTATGGACTCTGGCAATTGCAAACAAAGAGATTTTTTCACCCCTAAGACAATTCCCAGATAGAAGGAACAGAGGAAATAAAGAATAACTACAGTTTGGGGGTCTTTAACATTGACATCTTCTTTTCTCTTTTTTAATTGAATTTTTGTGTATTTCATACAAAAAATCATCTTTTTAAAAAGTACTTATTACTTTATGTGTATGAATGCCTTGCCTGTATGTGTGTAAGTGCACCCATGTCATGAGGAGGTCAAAGGAAGGCATCAGACTCCCCTGGACCAGAGTTAGGAATGGTCATTTGCTGCCATGTGGGTGCTGGGACTCGAACCTGGGTCTTCTGCAAGAACAGCAAGTGCTCTTAACCACTGAGCCATCTGTCCAACCCCAATCTTGATCATCTTTATACCCTCTCCTCTGTCTGCACCCTCCTATAGTGCCCCCTACACTGGATTTCATGGACTCTGTCCTACAGGTTAAGGCCTATCGAGTCAAGTTTGTGTACTCAGATGTCCCTCAGTGCAAGTTCATCCGCTGGGGTCTAATCTACCTAGAATCTCTCCCCTAAAGATCAACTCTCCCTCACCCAGCAGTAATACAACTGCCAATTTTTTTTAGGCTAAGGTTGGGGCCTGCTGCCCATTTCCCCAGTTCTCTGCTGGGTTTTTGACATGTTATTTTCATCTTCCCCTAGGTAGCTGTACTGGACAGCTTTAGTTGTCAACTTGACACACCTGGGTAGCGGGAGCCTCAACTGGGGAATTGCCTCCATTGCGCTGGCCTGTGGCCATGTCTGTGGGGTATTTTCTTGATTTTGAGTGATGTGGGAGGGCCCAGCCCACTGTGGGTGGTGCCACCTCTGGGCAGGTGGTCCAGTATTGTATAAGAAAACAGGTTGAGCACAGACCAGGGGAGCAAGCCAATAAGAAACATCCTTCATGGCCTGTGCTTCAGCTCCTGCCTCCAAGTTCCTGCCTGAGTTCCTTGGGCTCCCTCAGTGATAAACTGTGACCTGGGAGATGTAAGATAAAATAAACCCTTTCTTCTCCAAGTTGGTATTGGTCAGACTGTTTTGTCACAGCAATTGAAAAGAAACTAGAACAGTAGCTGAGGATGACCTTGCAGTTCTGATCATCCTGCCTCCATTTCCAGAGTACTGGAATTACAGGCCTCTGCCCCTGTGCCAGTTTATTTGTTGCTGGTGATGGAGCCAAGGCTTCCTGCATGCTAGGCAAGCACTCTACCAATGGCGCTTTAGCTCCAGCCCCGCGATAAAGGTTTACACAAGGCTTATATCGTCCAGAGAGGAATAACATCTGAGGATTTAGGGATTTTGAAGTTTTGTATGGTGAAAACTTGGTTTTTATTATTTTGGATATGTACATAAGAGGATGTTGAGAAATGTTGAATTTATTTTTTTTGGTTTCCCCAATCAAACAGATAACTGATTTTAAAAGCGCTCTAATTAGCAACGGCTTCTCAAATAACTCATTTTCTATCTCTAGGAACACCAGTTTCTTCCTTATTCTCAACACTTTGCTCTAACTAAATAGCTGGAAAGTGGGAAGCTCCAGAACAGCTGTTTAAAGCATGCAACTCCTTATTCTGACCACGTGGGGGCACTGGAGAGCCTAGGGGCGCGTGCAGCTCCCAATCCCAGAGGGCTGGGCACAGCCTGAGGCCGCAGGGCCGAGCTCCAACTCTGACTCAGAAGCCGCCTTGTAACGCTAGTGAAGGACAAGCTCAGGCACATGTCTGTGAGGGCTAGCACTTTAACCTCGTTCGCTGCTCCGTCCGGCCTTTGACTAACCACCCTGATACTTGCTTTATCTTTGCTTTCAGCTCTTTTCTTTTAAAGACAGTTTTAAATTTTCATTTAACACAAACCGCACAAAGCACTCCCCATACACGTTTAAGGGCACGTGGACTCCACTAGAGAGAGGCAAGGAAGGACCTGGCCCAGCCTAAAACCAAAGCTGGTCGTCCCTGTGGTCAGGACTGTGTTTCAGTCTTGCTGGGAAATGACTGAGGATAGCAGGTCTGCAACTGAGGAGTGGAGATTTCTAATAATAGGGGAAACGCTCTCCACTAGTACATGAGGCGTGTGAGACAAGGAGCTCTTGACCACTTTTGTTAAAGACGAACAACGCTAAAGCCTTTAGGAAGGCAATTTGGCAAAAACTTGAGAAACAGGCGGGCATTACTGCAACCCAGCAGCTTAATCTCTAATAAACTTCCTCCCAAATTCCCGTATATACATACAGAATAATTATAATAGCACTTACCATGTGCCAGAGTATGAGGGGTTTTTTGGTCTTTTTGAGACAGGGTCTCCCTCTAGTCTCAGCAGGCCTAGCTCATTATGTCGACCAGGCTGGCCCCATTCTCAGAGATCCACCTGCCTTTGCCTCCTGAGTGCTGAACCAAAGGTGTGCACCGCCCCACCCAGCTTGAGAAGTTTTTTAAGGTTTATTTTTATTATTTTAAATGATGTGTATGTGTGCATGTCTGTGTGTAGCTATGTGCATATGAGAGTAAACAACTGAATATATATGTCATTGGAGGCCAGAGGCACCAGATTCCCCTGGACCTGGAGTTACAGGCATTGTTAAGTTGCCTAAAGTGGATGCTGGGAACCGAACGCCTCAGGTCATCTGGATAATCACTGAGCCAATTCTCCAGCCCAACATATACATATATATTTTGTTTGTTTGTTTTGTTTTTTGGTTTCTTTTTTTTTTTTGTCTTTCTGAGACAGGGTCGCCCTGTAGCCCCAACTGGCCTGGAACTCACCTATATAGACCCGGATGACCTCAAACTC
This sequence comes from Nannospalax galili, assembly GCF_000622305.1. Lineage (NCBI taxonomy): Eukaryota > Metazoa > Chordata > Mammalia > Rodentia > Spalacidae > Nannospalax > Nannospalax galili. The sequence continues at coordinate 11,365,816 of NW_008360303.1, read as the reverse complement.
AGAGATCCACCCGCCTCTGCCTCCCAGGGCTGGGATTAAAGGCATGTGCCACCACACCTGGCAATTTCTGTTTTATTTATTAATTTTATGTGTGTTAAGGAAGAAAGGGTTTACTTTGTCTCAGAGTTCCAGGGTGCCATACGTTACGGTAGGGAAGTCAGGGTGGCAGGAGCTTGAGGCGATTGATCACATTGCATTGTTCATCAGGAAGCCAAGAGTAATGAATCACCCTGTTTTGTTGATGAGGAAACTGAGGCACAGGCAGATGAAATAACAGATGTGAAGCCGTGGAAACAACTCAAAGCAGGCAGCTTGGTCTCAGTTTGTGCTCTTAAGCACTACCCCAGCAGTACAAGGTGTTTGTTGTAGTTTATAATGATGTGAACTGTTGATAGTGGACTAGTTAAATAACTGATGCTAAAATAGTCAGTCTAAATACACCCACTTGGAAAAATTCCCAAAGACACATTGTGAGGAAATGAGACAGAGGGTAATAATACTTAATATGATCCCATTTGCAAGTTATAAAAAGTTACAGGGGCTAGGGAAATGATTCTGTCAGTAAAGTGCTTGCCACACAAGCCTGAGGACCTGAGTTTGGATTCCAATATTTTCAAAAAAAGCTGGATGTAGAGGTGAGCTCCAGTTCTGAGGAGAAGGGGACAGATACAGGAGAATCCCAGGGGCTCACTGGCTACCTGGTCTAGCTGAATGAGTGAGCTCCAGGTTCAGGGAGAGATTCTGTCTCTAAATAAGTGATTGAGGAAGTACAACACAAGGGTGGAAAAACATAGACATTATACAGCTGCAGCCTTTACTGAGGGGAGATGGGATTAGGAAGAACATGATCATGATCAGGAATTTTGTATTTTACCCTATATAATTCTATATTACTGACATGCATTAAAATAAAACATATGGGGGCTGGAGAGATAGCTCAGCAGTTAGGAGCACTGGCTATCCTTCAAGAGGACCTGGGTTCAGTTCCTACTGCCCACATGATGACTAAAAACCATCTATAAATCCAGTTTCAGGGGATCTGACACCCTCTTCTGGCCTCTGTGGACATTGCATGCCCTGGGTGCACTTAGATACATGCAGACAAAATGCTTCATACACATAAAATAAAAATAAAAAGACCTGCCTCTGTTTACCTGGGCTGCACGGCCTGCCAGCCAGTTTCCTGGATGCCGGGGCTGACCTCTCGGCCCAGGGCCACCTCTGCTTCCTGATCCCTTGCATCCAGATGGACCCAGTTCCTTCTCGAGGTCTGCAGGAGCCCTCTGGGCCTGGTCCCGCCCTCACCTCCCTCTGCTTCCCTGGATTGCACAACCCACCAGCCTCTTTCCTGGATGCCTGGGCTGACCTTTCCACTTCTTAATCCTTTCCATCCAGACCAACCCAGTTCCTCAGTGCAGTCCCCAGGAGCCCTTGGGGCCTCTTCCCGCCCCCATCTCCCTTTGAATCTGTGAGTGGCACGACCACCAGCTGCCCGAGACCAGCATCTTTCCTGGGCCCTGTTCCCGGGCCAGTCCAACCCCCAAATTCCTGAGGCCAAAATCTTTCCTGGAGGGATCCAGACCTTAGGAGAAAGGCTGAAAGCATCTGATCCTCATCCGACTTGGGCCTCTGTGGGAACTCCTGAAGACAAAAGCAATCTGGCCATTCCAATGTAGAATCAAAAGAGAGAACCAGAAGCTTAGACGAACCAGCTTTTCATGCCCAAAAAGTAAACTACAAGGTACATAAAGTTTACAAAAAGAAGCAGACCTAAACTTGAAGGCTTCAGTCTCACACAAGAATCACAAACTACGAAAGAAAGTCACATGTCAAAATCACAGAGGAAAACATAACATGAAAAACCAAAATAACATGTCCCCACCAAATACCAATAGTCCTCTAGAGGAGTACAATTAGAACCCCCTAGAGATAATGCAGGACGTGGAACTCAAAAGAACAGTTATAAACATGATAAAAGAATTCAGAATTTAAAGAACACACAAAGAAATCAAAGAACTGAAGGAAGATAGGGATAAACTTCTGAATGAATTCAGAAAAGAGTCAGAAATATTGAAGAACACTCAGGGTGAAATGAAGAAGGAAGTACAACACTCAGTAAGCCAATTAGAAATGACAGGAGAAAGCCTCACCAATAGGATGAATGAAATGGAAAACAGAGTATCAAGACTGGAAGATAAAGTGGGCGAACCAGACCGCTCAAGCAAAGATTATGAAAAATTTAAGAAAGCACAAGAATGGAATATGCAGGAATTGTTTGACACCACAAAAAGACCAAATTTATGAATCATAGGCATACAGGAAGGAGAAGAATCCCAAGATAAGGGCATGGACCAGATCTTGAACTGAATTGTGGAAGAAAATTTCCCAAAATTAAAGAAAGACATGCCCATACAAATACAAGAAGCATATAGAACACCAAACACACAGGATCAGAAAAGAAACTCTCCATGGCACATGATAGTAAAAACGCTAAACGTAAAGAACAAAGAGACAATACTGAAGGCTACAAGAGACAAACAAGTCACATATAAAGGAAAACCCATTAGGATTACAGCAACCCATTAGGATCACAGCTGACTTTTCAATGCAAACTATGAAAGCCAGAAGAGCCTGGACCAAAGTATTCCCAGTGTTAAATGACCACAGATGCCAACCCAGATTACTATATGCAGCCAAAATGTCTATTATAGTTGAAGGGGAAAGAAAAATCTTCTATGACATAAATAGGCTGAAGGAATTCATGTCCACAAAACCAGCCCTTCAGAGAGTTCTGGAAGCAATACAAAGAGTTGAAGAAAGGAATGACTATACCCAAGGGGTTGTGGAAAGAAATTTAATGAGGGTATAACAGTGGAAAAGTACACCTATATCAAGAATATAAAAAAAAAAAAATGACAGGATTCAATACTCATCTTTCATTAATAACTACACACACACACACACACACACACACACACACACACACAAAACAGACTAGTTGAATGGATTAAGAAACAAAACCCATCTTTTTGTTGTCTATAAGAAACTCATCTCACTTTCAAGGACAGGCACTCTCTTAAGGTGAAAGGATGGAAAAAAATATACCAAGCGAATTGTACTAAGAAAAAACCAGGCATTGCAATTCTACTATCTGACAAAATAGACTTTAAACTAAAACTAATCAGAAGAGATAAAGAGGGCCACTTCATTCTGATCAAAGGATCAATAAATCAAGAAGATATTACAATCATGAACATATATTCACCAAACTTGGGTGCACCCAACTTAGTATGGTCATAAAAACAATACTACAGGACTTTAAAACCCAGATTATCTCCAACTCATGAATAGTAGAGGATTTCAATACCCTATTGTCTCCATTGGATAGGTCAACAGGGCAGAGAGTTAACAGAGAGACATCTGAATTAAACAATACCATATATCAAATGGACCCAACAGACATCTACCAAGTATTCCACCCAAGCACCAAAGGACATACTTTCTACTCAGCACACCATGGAAACTTCTCA
>NW_008360303.1:11356216-11360833 GCF_000622305.1 Nannospalax galili | reverse complement strand
TATTAATACATTCAGTAAAGTGGCAGGTTACAAAATTAACCTACAAAACTCGTAGCCTGTCTATATACCAATAACAAGCAATCAGAGAAATAGCACATGGAAACATTCCCCTTCACAATAGCTGCAAAAAAATAAAATATCTCTGAATAAACCTGACCAAAGACATTAAAGACCTCTACAATGAAAATCTTAAATCTTTAAAGGAAGAGATTGAGGAAGACATCAGAAGATGGAAGGAGCTCCTATGCTCATGGATTAGAAGAAACAATATTGTGAAAATGACCATCCTAAGAAAAGCCATTTATAGATTCAGTGAAATGCCAATCAAAATCCCCATGAAATTTTCCACAGAATTGGAAAAAACCATCCTAAGATTCATATGAAAGCACAAAAGACCTTGGATGGCCAAAGCCACCCTGAGCACTAAGAGTAATGCTGGGGGGATTACTATACCAGATTTTAAGATGTATTACAGAGCTATAGTCATAAAAACAACATGGTGCTGGCACAAAAATAGACCCATAGATCAATGGAACAAAACTGAAGACCCAAATATGAGTACATGCAATTTCAGCCACCTGATATTTGACAAAGGGGCCAAGAACATTCACTGGAGGAAAGACAGCATGTTCAGTAAATGGTGCTGGCAAAACTGGATCTCCACCTGTAGAAGAATGAAACTAAACCCCTATCTTTCACCTTGCACAAAAGTCAATTCCAAATGGATCAAAGACCTCAATGTGAAGCCTGAAACATTGGGGAAAAACCTACAAGATATAGGTGTAGGAAAGGATTTTCTAAACTGGACATCAACTGCTCAGGAAACAAGGTCAAGAATTAACAAGTGGGACCTCAAACTAAAAAGCTTCTGTACACCAAAGGAGGCAATGAGGGGTATTGCCTGCCTGTAGGTAAGTGCACTCATGTTGTGCAATGCCCATGGAGGACAGAAGAGGCTGTCAGATCCCTGGAACTAGAGTTACCGACAGCTGTCAGCTGCCATGTGGGTGCTGGGATTCAAACCCAAGTCTTCTCCAAGAACAACCAGTGTTCTTCACTACTGAGCCCTCTCTCCAGCCCCAGATGACTAAGAAATATCTTAAAGAACATTCAACATCCTTAGTAAATAGGGAAATGCAAATTTAAACCACTTTAAGATTTCATCTTAACCAGTTGACTGGCTAAGATCAAGAGAACAAATGATACCAAATGTTGGAAAGGATGTGAGGAAGGGGAACACTCATCCACTGCTGGTGGGGCAGCAAACTTGTTCAACCCCCATGGAAAGCAGTGTGGAGAACTCAAAAAACTACAAATGAACCTACCATTTGACCCAGTTATACCACTCCTTGGCATATACCCAAAGAACTCATCCTATTGCAGAGACACTTGTACATCCATGTTTGTTGCTGCTCTTTTCACAATAGCTAAGAGATAGAAGCAACCTAAGTGTCCCTCAACTGATGAGTGGATAATGAAAATGTGGTTCATTTATACGATGGAGCTTTACTCAGCAGTAAAGAAAGATGAAATCATGCAATTTGCAGGTAAATGGATGGAACTAGAAACTGTTATACTAAGTGAAGTAACACAGACTCAGAAAAAAAATCGACATATGATCTCCCTCATGTGTGGGTCCTAGAACCAAATCCTGATAAGTGAGTATGTATCCAGGAACCAGGATAATGGAAAGGAAACAGGGAGGTAAAGGAAAAGAAAGAACCTGAAAGAGAAGAACAGTAGGAAACAGGCCTTTATAAGGGAGATATGGATAAAAATTGGGTTAGTTTAAGGGAGGGGGGAGGGAAGGATATACAAGGAACCTAGGGGATAAAGGGAAAGAAGGAGCTCAAGAGAGGTAGGACCGTAGGAGAAGGGTATTTTTAAGGGAAAAAGGGGGAAAATGGGGGCACCTTAGTTGGGGAAACCATGATGGAGGGGTTAGACAATGCAAGAGATAAATAATGCCTAGCTAGTTTTAAAAACCCGAGGGAACCATATTAGTCCAACAACCTACTGACAAATTATCCATACCAGATCAACAAATATATGTCTAGGTAAGGTTTATCCGAAAACAATTGGTCTTTGCCCAAGATTTATCTACATGACACACAGTAATTAAGAGTAGCAGACTGGTGGAAGTAACCTTCTTGGATGTTTAGCAGACATATTTTGAGGCCTATAATAATTTGGTCAGGGGGACATAAAGGACAGGTTTTGCTCCTTGCCCTCCTAAGTCGACTAAGTCCCAGGGGACTATGAGCATCTCCCAAGATGTCCTGTAACTGTGGTGAGTCACCTGTCCTCCTGAGCAAGGAGGCTGTGGAGGCCCCACCAGATGGACCTGAACCAGCAGTGTCCAGTCTACAAGTGGAGGGTCAACACAGAGGAAACATTTCCTCCATGCTTCCAAGCGAAGCCAGCCATGGTCGAGCAGGACTTTTGATTTATCTTCACATAGGTGGAACTGGTAAAAGAAAGACGGGAGCAAGGTCCTCGAGAGGGTGGACAAGGATTTGGCGAGTGACAAACAGACAGACACACAAGAGCTTGACGAAAGTCTGAGTGTATTTTTGCAGCTGCAGGGCTCAAGTTAAGTACTTCAAAGTTACATGATTACATCAATAAGCCATCATTCTGCGGTTAACCATTTTCTAAGAGTTCTGATTTCAGAAACAAAAGCGAAACACAGGTCGATCAAAATACATTGCCAAAGTATGCTATTATCTTTACAAGCATCAGCTAATGTTAAACAGAAAGTTTCCTGTTTTTCATCTTGGTGAGTTCACATTAGAGACTTTTAAAGTTTATATTCTGTGGTTACGCAGTGAGATGACCTCAAACCAATATGTGCTTTCAATATTAGCTCTGTAATCATTACTATTTCTATTTGAATTCCAGGTGATTCACAATACTGTTTCTTTATATACACTTTTTGTTTTTCCCTGTTCATTATACTGTCTCAAACCCCAAGCAGTATCAGTACCCCATTCTAATCCTGTAGCTCTCATGAAATCCTTCCAAGTATGGGACTTATAAATATAATTATCACATCTTTCTCTCCAAGAAATAAACACATTCTTCAATTGTCTCTGTATGCTCTTCTTTTGTTCCTTACTAAGCAGGCACCAAGGTGGCCCAAATCTTGCAAGTCTGTCCATGAATTGTAATGAATACCAAGAAATCCTTTTTTCTCCTTTATTAACCCTTTTACCCCCTTCCTTATGATATGCTCCTGTAAAAGGCAGTGGTTCATCCATAGGTTCTGGAATTTTATAGATACTTTCTTTCCCTCTCAGTGGATGCCATAATCTATCTCCTGCGAAAACATAAGCTGGACCAAAATTAGTCATAACAGTTTTTGGTAACTTTCTTTTTCTCCTAATACCAGAATTAGAGTCTTTTCCATGAATTGCCTGTACTTTAGGAAATACATCATCTTTAGGACTTCCTAAATAATGATCTCTGCTTGTTCTATTCTGTCCATGATATTCCATGACTGATTATTTCTAGCAGCTTCTATTATAGCTTTAAGCAGTAAAGGTGCATCAGGAGACAAGGTCATCTGAGGAAACCGAGTTCCTAGGACCTTATCCTCAACATCAAGGTTTTGATCAAGAGGCGAGCCCTGAAGCCAAGCCAAGGACACCAAGTCCTCTCCGTGTCCCCTAGATACCCATAAAAGAATGACAGTCATAAAGATAATAGCAAGCAAAATACAGCCAAGTACACTGAAGATCTTCTTTGCACTGCCAGTTCCAAGAGGCAACCTTCCTTGAAGTTCCAGCCTCAACACACGGAGGATCTCACACGGGCTTCATTGGAGATGGCGTGACAGACAGGAGATACCTTCCTTTGGGTTATTGGCCAGGTGGCCCAAAAGACTCCTAGACAGTAACCCAGCATAAAAATGGGAAAATGAACAGCAGGCTCCAATCTTATCTGAAGGGATATTGACAACTGATTGCTGCTAGATGAGAAACAGCTGATCTCCCTAAAACAAGGCTCTCTAGATAGGCTGACTATATTCAGCAGGTGGACAAGCACTGGAGAATGGCTGGGGGGTGTCAAGAACACAGAGGACAGTAACAGGGATGACAGAGTATGTGGGCTCCAGTATGTGGGAATGGGGAGGGTGCCATCTGGGAAGTGGGTATATAGTTGAATAAGATGGGTTGGGATATTCTGTGTAAAATACACACACACACAAATCAACAAATTCAACAAAATATATTATATTTGAGGAGGAAGCATAAAAATTTACATCATGTTAATTAGTAGAGGTGATAAACATTACCATTGACATCTACCCGATGACTTTATAGACATACACAGGTATCAAGGATCCAAGTGCAACCAATTATGACTAGTAATAATTAGATGCATACAGATTAGAGATGCATGCACCCAACATCTCAGTGTTAGTAGCAAAAACAATGAGTCTTTCTGTAAGAAAGAGTATATTTTAAAATGAAATGGAGATCTTTTTTAAAGGTTAAAAACTCATTCAATTTTATGTCTTGCAGGGCTTATGCTGAGTTCAATATTGTATAACTGTATTCACTCAACTGTGAACCTAGAAACTTGCACCCACTTGTGAAAGAGATGTACTCTTGC
>NW_008360303.1:11330525-11355347 GCF_000622305.1 Nannospalax galili | reverse complement strand
AAATAAAAATAAAAAATGTTAAAAATAAATAAATAAATAAAGCCAGTTTTGTGGTACAAGCCTTTAATCCTAGCACTCAGGAGTAGAGGCAGAAAGATCTCTGTGAGACTGAAGCCAGCCTGGTCTACATAGCAAATTCCAGGCCAGCTGGGGCTACAGGGAGACCCTATCTCAAGAAGACCAAAATAATAATAACCCCCCAAAATAAAACAAGTTTCTACTTTTTTGTTTTTGTTTTTGTTTTGAAACAAGGGCTTGGTAGGTGGTTCAGGTTGGCCTCCAATTCAGAATATTCCTGTCTCAGCCACCCGAGTACTGGGATGAGGGGTGTGCGTCACCACACCTAGCTCTTCAGCCTTTCTTTTGTATCATATTGCTCTTAATCTGGTACCATCCTGAAAATGAATATGCATTATCTTTTTTAAAAATATTTTATTATTTTTATTTTATGATTGTATTGCCTGCAAGCATGTAAGTGAACCCCTGTCACACAATGCCTGCAGAGGACAGAAGAGGATGTCTGATCCCCTGGAACTGGAGTTATGGACAGTTGTTAGCTGCCATGTGGGTGCTGGCATTCAAAGCTGGGTCTTCTGCAAGAACAGTCAGTGTTCTTAACTGCTGAGCCATCTCTCCAGCCTCCAACATGCTTTATTTTAATGTGATTCACAGACACATTTTGGTTCATAGAACTGTACTTATGGCTTGTAATGAAGCTTGAAGGCTGAATGTGGTGACATTCATCTGCAATTCCAGAAGCTGGGAGTTGGGGGCAGGACTATCAAGAGTTCAAGGACAGCCTGGGCTACATGAGATCTTGTCTCAATAAACAAAAAGGACTGGGGATATAAATCAATGGTACGGCACTTGCCTACCATTTAAAAAATTATTTTTATTTTATGTGTATGAGTGTTTTGCCTGCATGTATGTAAGTGCACCTATGTCATGATGTCGTGCAATGGAGGCCAGAAGAGGGTTCAGATCTCTTGGAACTGGAGTTACAGATGGCTATTAACTACCATATGGATGCTGGGAATTGAACCGGGGTCTTCTGCATGAATAGTAAGTGTTCTTAACTGATGAGCCATCTCCCCAGCCCCTTGGATACCATATTTAAGGTCCTGGGTTCACTCTCATAGCAACACACACACACACACACACACACACACACGCACGCACACACGCATGCACGCACACACACAGAGAGAAGGTAGCTCTTTATCTCAGTTAGAAGCCCATTGAATTAGACAAAAAGGGAAGAAGGTCATTATACTGGAGGAAATGAAGTATTTATTTCCTGCTGCTTTATTCCTGATGCTGAGCCCAAACTCTGGAATTTCCAGGGGAGAGGCTGTCCAGAGGGCACTTCGCAGGCAAGGGACACCTTTTGTCACGTGGGTTAGGACAGAGAGCTCTGGAGGCTGACCGTATGAACATAGCCCATTGTCCTATGCAATCTTGCAATATGTATTTGCCTTTCCGAAGTTCAATTTCTCCATCTATAGCAATAGCAGAACTTACATCATTGGGTGGCTTGAGAATTAAGTGAGATAATATGTCTGCAGATCTTAAAATTATGTTTGGTGCACAGGTGTGATCAGCCAGCACAGCCTTTGTCCTGGACCAGCAGCAGAACCCTATTCTTCCTTCCTCATCCCCCATCCTCATATATGGACCCCCTAAAAATGCAGGCTATGCCACAGGGAAAATGCTTCTGTGCTTTTCCTGGTCATCATAAAGATCAGTTCATTGGATGAAAAATAGAATGACTCTATCTTACAATATAAGAATTTGAAAATGATACATAAAAAAATGTTTTTTTTGCAAGCTGGACATGATGTAATCCAAGCTCTCAGGAAGTAGATGCAGAAAAATCAGGAGTTCAAGGCTAGTCTTGTCTACATTTTTTTAAGGTTAATAAAAATTTTAGAAATTGGTCTTAATATTTTATTATGTCTATTGCTTCACTTTTTCAAACTTCTAGGTTTTTGTCTGTTTTGTTTTGCTTTAGCTTTTTGGTGTCATATAGCCTGGGCTGGCCTTGAACTTGGTATGTAGTGAGGCTGGCCTTGAACTCCTAATCCTCCTGCTTCCACCTCCCGAATGCTGGGATTACCACCATCTACCACGGTACCTTGCTTAAACTCTTAAAATGAGCTATAATGGAGGGACTCTGAAGAATGTTGACTATGTGATAATGTGGGAAGATCGCACTGGGGTGCTTAGACTCACAAATAAGCAAGACAAGATGTGGGTGCCCCCCATCATGTGACCAGCTGGGTTATCTAATGCCCAGAGCCATGTGGGCCAGGATGCTGAGTACATCCACAGCAGTCACAATGACTTAATCCCTCTCCCTTCATCTAGTACCAGAAATATGGTCTTTAGCACTCTGGTACTTGAAGAATCATTTGTCAAAGGTACTGCCTATTTGTAATGCAGCCCCTGCTGGATTTCAAAGGAAAGTAAAGCAATCCATTAAATCTACAGTGAAATCAGAAAATTGTTTTCCAATAAATGGTCTACTGCTGAGTGCCCTCTGGTAACCATTAGGGAAGGCAACCTAGGCACCAAACCAACGTGATTAAAGACACAAAAATGGGAAGTCAGCGGTGCCTGAAGCCTGACACATCCCCTGGAGACTCACAAGCCAATAAGTTTCTCTAGTTTACAAAAAGGGGGAAAGCTGGGAAGAGGGCTCAGAGGATAAAAGCACTTGTCACACAAGTGTGAGAACAGGAATTTGGATTCCCAGCACCCACAGAAATACTGGGTGGGTGTGGCAGCCCATCTATAATCCTAGTACTTGGGAGAGACAGAGTCTGGATCTCAGAGCAAGCTGGCCAGCTAGACTAGCTAAATCAGTGAGCTCTGGGATCAAGTGAGAGATCCTGCCTCAATGTATAAGGTGGAGAGTGATCTGGGAAGACACACTTGATATAATCTCTGGCCTCCACGTGCATGAGCACATGTGTACACGCATGCAAATACAGGTACACATGCATGCACATGCACACACCCTCTAACAGATTTCTATTGTATATACTAGTAAGGCAGCCAAATATCTGGTAGAATCACAAATGAGTGAGATTTGTGATTTGGTTTTTGATCAGAGAATCAAACTTATAGGGTATGAACTAATTTAGAGTCATACCAAAGTTTTAGTATATTTATTTCATCACTAGGAATTCCTGTTCTAGTTCTTTTAGAATATTCTCTCTCTCTCTCTCTCTCTCTCTCTCTCTCTCTGATTTTATTTTGCTTTGTTTAAGACTTGAGTCTCACTTAGGTAGCCTAGGTTGGCCTCGAACTTACTATCTTCCTGCCTCAGCCTTCCGAGTACTGGTATTGCAGGCACAGGCCACTATACCAAGCTTCAGGATACTCTGGCAGGATTCATTTCATGTGTTCAGAAGGCTAAGATGCATGTTTTACTAGTGAACACATTCTGTGTTACTCTGCTGGCTGCGAGTTTGGAAGGTTCACCAAGAGAAGGGATCACTGCGGGGTGAGAAGCTGGAGTCTGGCCTGACTGGGACTCCTGCCAAAGGACTGAGGACCCCAGGGAACTTTGGTGAACAAGTGCTGCTCAAGGGAGTCATCTTTTTCTCCCTGTGGCCTTGTAACTGGAGGGAACATACCTAGATGAAGAAAGGGGATGTGAGCCACATTTTTAGATAAGGAACTGCCTGACATAAGCATCATTTCTCCACACCATCTCTTTGATGTCAGAAGGGAGGAAAGAAACATTCTAAGTAGAGAGGTTAATTAAAAAAAAAAAAAAAGTTGTGACTTTGCCTTGTAAAGGTAATGCTGAAGGACTCGAATCTGAACAATTTCAGTAGGTGTTTGCCTATGGAGATCATGAAAGCCATGTTTAGTTAGCTCAGGCAAGAATGCAGTAATAGAGAACTAGAAAACTCCAGTTCAAGGGAGTTTCCAGTTACCTAATACTTCATTTTTTCTTACATCCTTGAAAAGTACATCTTTTGAAAGAACCTTAAAAACAGAGTTAACTAATTAGAAAAAGCTTAAATGACTCTGTTTAGCTTCTTAGACCCTTCCCATGCTATCCCCATCCCTGCCTTTGGCATGGTGGCCCACACCAACTTTAATCCCAGCCCTTGGGAGGCAAAGGCAGGCAGATCTCTGTGAAATCGGTGCCAGCCCTGTCCACATAGTGAGTTCTAGGACAGCTGGGACTAAGGAGACCCCTTTTTAAAAAAAAAAATCCCTCTGGAATGGAATATGTAGGTGTCCTACGGGACACCATGAAAAGACCAAATCCATGCATCATAGGCATAGAGGAAAGAGAAAAATCTCAGGTCAATGGCATTGACCAGATCTTCAACAGGATTATAAAAGAAAACTTCCCTAAATGAAGGAAATATATACCTGTAAGATACAAGAAGCACGCAGAACTTCATTAGACAGGACCAGAACAGAAACTCCCCATGGCGTATCATAGTACAAACACTGAGTGTACTGAACAAAGAAGACGGAAAGCTGCAAAAGAAAAATAAATTACACATAAAGGAAAACCCATCAGAATTACAGCTGACTTTGCAGTGCAAACTATAAAAGTCAGAAGAGCCTGGAGCAAAGTATTCCAGATTCTAAGTGACCATAGACGCCAACTCAGAATACTTTACCCAGAAAAACTGTATCATAGTTGAAGGGGAAAGAAAAATCTTCCATGATACAAATAGGCTGAAAGAATTCATGTCCACCAAACCAGCCATATGGAGAATACTCGAAGCAATACAAAGGACCGAAGAATGAAATGACCACACTCAAGAGGTGACAGAAAGAAAACGAAGGTATAAAGTACAAAAACACAAAATAAGACTAAGAACACAAACAGAAAATAAAATGACAGCAACCAATACATACCCTTCAACAATAACTCTAAATACCAATGGCCTCAACTACCCAGGCAAAAGACACAGGCTAATTGAATGAACTAAGAAACAAAATCCATCCATTTATTGTCTATAAGAAATTCATCTACCTCCAAGGATAGGCACCACCTAATGGTGAAAAACTGGAAAAAATATTCTAAGCAAATGACACTATAAAACAAGATGTGGGTCTAGAGAGATGGCTCAGCAGTTAAGACACTGGCTGTTCTTACAGAAGACCCGGTTTCGTTCCCAGCACCCACATAATGGCTAACAACTGTCCATAACTCCAGTTCCAAGGGATCTGACACCCTCTTCTGATCTCCTAGGCATTGCACAACATGGGTGTACTTACATACCTGCAAATATAACACTCATACACATAAAAATAAATTTTTAAAAAAGGTTAAAAAAAACAAGCTGAAGTTACTATTCTAATATCTGACTACTTAAATTATTAGAAAAAGATAGCTACAGAGGGCAAATTCCCAAACTCCTTCCATGAAGCCAGTATTACTCTAATACAAAAACTAGGAAAAGACACAACAACAGAACTATAAGCCCATATCCCTACTAAGCATAGATGCAAAACTTCTCAACAAAATACTCACAAACTACATACAGGCACACATCAAAAAGAACACCTACCACAAACAATTGGCTTTATTTCAGAGATGCAGGGATGATTCAATATACATAAGTCAATAAATATAATCTTATAAAGGACTTAAGGACAGAAATCACATAATCATCTCAATAGATGCAGAAAAGACCTTTGGAAAAATCCAACATACATTTATGAAAAGCTCTAGAGGGGATTAGACTGGAGGGAACATACCTCAACATAATTAAAGCTAAATACAACACACCCACAGCCAACATCATTCTAAATGGAGAAAAACTAGAAGCATTTCCATTAAAAGCAGGAACCAGACAAGGCTATTGACCATCCCCTTTCCTTTTCAATATAGTGCAAAACTCTTCCTAGAGCAGTAAGACAAGAAAAGGAAATTAAAGGGGTCAGAAGAGGGTGTCAGATTCCCTGGAACTGGAGTTATAGATGGTTGTTAGCCACCATGTGGGTGCTGGGACTTGAACCCAGGTTCTCTGCAAGAGCAGTCAGGGCTCTCAACCACTGAACCATTTCTCCAGCCCCTGAGTCTTTGTTTTTTAAGTTCTTTGTAGATTCTGGATAATAATCCTCTGTCAGGTATATAGCTAGTGAAGATTTTCTCCCACTGTGAATTTCTTCACTAGATTGGTTGTTTCCTTTGCTGGAAGAAGCTTTTTAGTTTTGAAGTCCCATTTGTTAATTGTTGACCTTAATTCCTGAGCAACTTATGTCCAATTTTGAAAGTCCTTTCCTGCACCTATATCTTGTAGGTTACTGCCTATGTTTTCTTCTAACAGTTTCAGATTTCAGATTTCATGTTGAGATCTTTGATCCATTTGGAGCTGACTTTTGTGCAGGATGATAGGTAGGGGTCTAATTTCATTTGTCTACACATGAAGATCCAAGTTTTTCCAGCACCGTTTGTTGAAGATGCTCTATTTCCTCCAGTGTGTAACAAACACTTTTGTCAAATATCAGGTGGCTGAAAGTGTATCCACTCATGTTTGAGTATTCTATTTTGTTCCATTGATCTACATGTCTGTTTTTATGCCAATATCTTGCTGTTTTTATGACTATAGCTCTGTAATATAGTTTGAGATCTGGTACAGTAATTTCCCCAGCATTGCCCTTTGTGCTCAGGATTCCTTTAGCTATCTGGGGTCTTTTGGGTTTCCATATGAATTTTAGGATTTTCTTTTCTAATTCTGTGAAGAAGTCCATGGGGATTCTGATTGGAATTGCAGTGAATCTATAAATTGCTTTTGGTAGGATGGTCATTTGCACGGTATAAGTTCTTCCATCAATGTGCACAGAGGTATTTCCATCTTATGTCTTCCTCAATCTCATTCTTCAAAGGTTTAAAATTTTTCATTGTAGAGATCCTGATGTCTTTAGTTATGTTTATTCCCAGACATCTTATTTTTTAATATTTTATTTATTTTATTATTAATGTGTATGAGTATATTGCCTGCATGTGTATAAGGGCACCCATGTATTGCAATGCCTGCAGAAGTCAGAAGAAAATGTCAGATTCCCTGAAACTAGAGTTATGGATGGTTGTTAGCTGCCATGTGGGTGCTGAGAATCCAACCTGGGTCCTCTGCAAGAGCAGTCAGTGCTCTTAACCACTGAACCATCTCTCTGGCCCCGATATTATATTTTTTAAAGGCTATCGTGAATGGGCATTGCACGACAAGAATACACCTACATATAGGCAGGCAGTACATTCATACACATAAAATAAAAATAAATTTTTTAAAAAAATGACCAAATCAAAAAATGAGCTATGACTCTGAACAGAGTCCCTCCCCCAAAAATTCTAGGGAACATCTTAAAAAGTATTGACATCCTTAGTAATTAGGGAAATACGAAACAAAACCACTTTAAAATTTCATCTTACCCCTGTCAGAATGGTTAAGATCAAAAGAACAAATGACACCAAATGCTGGTGAGGATGTGGAGAAAAGGGAACGCTCATTCACTGCTGGCAGGATTGCAAACTGGTACAACCACTGTGGGAACAGTGTGGAGAAGTCCTAATCTAAAAATAAATCTACCATATGATCCCGTTATACCACTCGGTGGCATATACCCAAAGACTCTTCCTACTGCAGGGATACCTGTGCAGCCATGTTTATTGTCGCTCTTTTCACAATACCTAAGAAGTAGAAACAACCTAAATGTCCCTCAACCAATGAACGGATATATGAAAATGTGGTACATTTACACAATGGAGTTCTGTTCAATAATAAAGAAAAACAAAATCATGAAATTTGTAGATAAATGGATGGAACTAGAAACTGTTATACTAATCGAAGTAACACAGACTCAGAAAAACAAGTGACATATGTTCTGTCATTTGTGGATCTTAACTCCAAATCCTTATATGTGAGTATATAGCCCAATTACAAGGATCAGGAAAATGGAAAGGAACCATGAGGGTAAAGGGAAAAAAGGAGCTTGAGAGAAGGGGATAATAGGAGACAGGTATTATCAAGAGGGAAATGGGGAAAATGGGGGTACTTTGGGGAGGGAGAAGAGACAGTTATACAGGGGAATATTGAGGAGAGATAAATAATGCTTATGTGGTATGAAAAACCAGAGGGAAATGTATTACCTCAAAAGCCTACTGAAAAACACACACACATCTATCTATCTATCTATCTATCTATCTATCTATCTATCTATCTATCTGTCTGTCTCTATCAATCTAATCTAATCTAATCATCTAATCTAATCTATGCATGTGTATAGCTAAAGGCTATATAACAAGAACCACAGTGCCAGACAGGAGAAACTGCCCTTCAAGTTGGTCAGGGTAGTTCAAGAGACTCCCAAAATAACATAAGCTATTGCCACAGCCCTTGATTGCCTCCCAGAACTTGAAGGGAAGATACTATTGCTGAAGACAGGGCATACTTTGGACAGAGGACTTGGAGCAATGGAGCTGGAACTGACCTGGAAGCCTCCATGAAGATTAGCTCTCATGGTATCACAGGATACTATGCAAGCCGCTAAGAAAATCAATCAATGGTCCAACCCAGCTGTGAAGCCTAGTAACCACAAGAATGACCAGTGCAGCAAACTATCTCTCTTGGTACAGTAGTGGCTCTTTTGTCTTGGAGGCAATCAACAGCTATCTAATTGGACTTAAAGCCCTTTAAGTGGAAGGAACTCATGTGTGGTACTGTAAACATAACCAAATACATATAGCTGGAGAGGTCACAGGTCCTAGAGAAAAATTTACATCTGTCACATCCCTAGACAAATGTTATTTCTTAGTATATGCTAAATATGTATCCTTATATTTACAGACAAGTATGGCAAAGCTTCTTGCAACAGATGGAGACTATTATAGATTTCCACAACTGGTCAAAAAGAGAGGATAAGTGTCTATGAGATGCCTAGCCCTAAGTGACACATCTACAATGCAACCTTTATACCTAAAGCTCAGGGAATGCAGCAAAAGAGGAGGCAGAGAGAATATTAATGCATCTCTCAACTCTCACCAGTTAAACTTCCTCATTCAACAGTCATGATTAACACAGAAAGCCACAACTGGCCAAAAAGGAAGAAAGGAAGACTGTAAAGTGCATGTCCCTGGATAGTACTCCTATGTTAATCCTCAGCCACTGAGGGCTCAGGAACCATTGCAGGAGAAGAGGCAGAGAGTCTGTAAGAGCCATGGATGATGGGTGACCACAAGGAAACAGATTTCCAGGCTTCTGGGAACTTGCTCAGATGAACTTACAGCAAGGATGACACAACATGCACAAGACCCAAGGAAAGTCAAACCAGAAAGAAAGCATAGACATCGAGAAATGGGTAAGAAGGCCCAGCTTTAGCTGAGGAACTATTGGCAACTGATCGCTGCTGGGTGAGGGGGAGTTGATCTTCTTTAAGGGAGTAATGCTAGATAGGCTAAACAGGTTCCAGTGGATGAACTCACACTGAGGGACATCCAGGGACACAAACTTGACCCAATAGGCCTTAGCATATATGACAAAATACATAAAATCCAGTGGGGATGCTAGCTTTGGGGGGAGGTAGAGATAGGGGAGAGAGTCTAAATATGATTAAAATATATTATATGACATGCACAAAAATTCAATAAAGAAAAAAGAAAAGAAAAAGCTGAAGTGGTTTGAAGTGGTTTGGATTCTGCATGGCACCAGGACTGCCCAGGCACCAAGGGAAGATTTCAGTTCTTCATAGTCAGATGCATTTCCCAGACTGGTGTTTAAAACTGCACAACTTGGCCCAGGCTTCTCTTCCTAGCCTTGTCTCTTGCTAAGCTTTATTCCATATGAGCACCTGTGGTTCGTTTCATGTCCTTTCTTACTCGTGTCCTTTCTGCCCCACTCCTGCTTAAAACATCCTGCTCTTCTCTTGGCCCCAGTATATACCCATCAAATTCATTCTCTAATGGACAGATCTTTGGAGCTGAGCTGCCTAGAAGAGGTTCAGACCAGCCAAAATGCCTAGAATAAGCAAAGACTAGTAAATTGCATAGAAGAGTCTCAGACCAAATGAACCACTTGAAAGAGACTCTCCAACCAGTTGAGCTGCCTGTAAGTTGTGAAGTGAATTCCAGGTTTCCTGCCATGAGCTGTCACACATGCTGGGATAGGCTTTGGTGACGTAGCTGTCTGTGAGTCATTTCTGCTCCTATAAATAGCCCCTCAGCCATATTCCTGTAAGTAACCCTAATAAAACTCATTGGCCTATCTAATTGGATTTTAATGATATTCTTAATTTGGTCAGTCATTAGTTCCCTATCTGGGTTGAGTAGATATTTGTTCACATCTCCCCAGGGATAATGTCACACAACAGAATTGGTGCCCAAACAGGGATGGACAGAACCAAAGATGAGTTGGGAAGGAGTGATTGCATGGTCCTGGCTATGGGTAGCAAGAGATGCACCTGGGGCAGAACAGCCTGAGGGTGGAGCATCCCAATATGGCTATCTTTCTCTATGTGGTGTGGGATAGTGTGCTTTTTGGTTATGTCAACAGTTGCATGGTCCCTACAGTGGGTCTTGAGACATACAACCAAGGCCGAGCCCTCTATCTAGAAGGAAAGCCTGAGTGGGGAGTCTGTAGAGGAAATCCCATTGAGGCTGTCTTCCTCTAAGTGATACAGGTAGCATGCCTGCTCGATGAGTGGAGTCTGATGTGTGAATATAGAGTTGCCCTTAAAAAGGTAGCAGGGCATGGTGGCACATGTCACTAATCCCAGCACTCAGGAGGCAGAGGCAGGTGGATCTCTGTGAGATCCCAGCCAGCCTGGTTAAGTTCCAAGCCAGTTGGGGCCACAGGGAGACCTCGTCTCTAGAAAAAAAAAAAAAATTAAAGGTTTAAAGCAAATTTTGTAGTGCATAAAAGTAACATATAAGGAACAAAAGTATATACAGTCTGCCGCAGAAGTTGTGTGGCCACTGCTGTGTGTAGTAAAAAATGGGTCTAAAGTGGACATTTGCTTATATAGAAGATGAAGATGCTGTTTCTTCAGTTGACAGGATATGAGGAAAGGAAAGTACAAGTTAGATCTGTGCTAAAGAGCCCTTCTTGGGATTCAAAAACTTGGAACCCATGGGAAGAGTAGGATAATAAAGAGAAAAAAAGATAAAAATAATAGTAAAATAACTAAAGATTTAAAAAAGCGATATTTGATATCCAGTTCACCAGACAAGAGAAGACTCTAAACAAGGGCTGAAAAAAGGGTTGACTGATCAGGGACTTTAGGACTGGGATGGAGGTTTAGCGGTTTGGGTGAGTACCATGGTAGGGCACGATCTTTGTAAAATAAGAGAGACTTTTTAGCAGACCTGAATGACTTAGTCCGGCATATAAACTGGGTTTGTAAGGTGTTAAAAAAAAGAGGTACTAGTGATTCTTCCTGAACCCCTTGCTGTGAAGGAAGAAGTTCTCCAGGAATTAGAACTTCTCAAGATACTTCTCTAAAGGAGTGGCCAAGGACAACTGTAGACGAGGATCATGCAGTGTGACTGAAAACCCCATGTTAAAGTGTGGGTTGATTTTCTCTTAATGTTAAAAGTATTTGGGCTTGGGTAGATGCTGCAAGTAGATATGCCTTAGTTCCTGGAGGCCCCAGGAATATCAGCGTCAATAAACATCAGTTGATAGACATAGGTATAAAACTTAGACGTTAAGGAGATTAAGTTTGACCAAGGGGAGGACAGCTGTCTCCTCTGAGTAAACTATGAACATTTCTCTTCTGGGCACAGAAACTGTTCACCCAGGTTAGGAGGCAGGTATAGGCATAGCCAAGTTGATGGGTGCAGGTATAACTAAAGAGATGTGTGACTATTTCCCCATTGGCCCTAGGCTAGAATAAGCAGCTAGAGCCAGTCCCACCTAGTTCATCAGAGGTTAAAAAGTGCATGAAAATGGTCCAAGACAGGGAAGCCAAATGACTAACACAAAGGGATTAAATCCTTTCCTGCTGCGTTAGACTTTGCTAATGGTTTACTCTAGTATCTTCTTAGTTGTGAACTTCATCACCTGACATTTGCTCAGAAGGGATGACAATGAACTTTCAGAGTGTTTCACTGCCATTATCTCTATGACTGTATGTTCTTGTCCTGTCCATCCTCCGTAAAAAGCTCTTGTTATGTGTAGATAACATAATGCTAGCCCCTAAGTGTTTTTACAGATTTAGAGATCCATTTGAGAGACATGCAAATGCACCTCAAGAATAAAGACAAATCCATAAACAAGGGTATCTTGGCTGGGCCTGATGGCACACACCTTTAATCCTGACAATCAGGAGGCAGGGTGTTATTAGGGAGGTAAACAATAGGATGTTTTAAGGGGAGGTAAACAGTAGGTATTCTAAAGGAAGTAAACAATTCAATAGCTTCAGGAAGTCCCTGAAACTGACCAGATTCACTAGGCCCCTCCCTCCCCAAACATATATAAGCCCTAAGGATTGCTGAGAGACACTATCAGATA
Organism: Nannospalax galili; assembly: GCF_000622305.1. Taxonomy (NCBI): domain Eukaryota; kingdom Metazoa; phylum Chordata; class Mammalia; order Rodentia; family Spalacidae; genus Nannospalax; species Nannospalax galili. Next base: position 11,342,859 of record NW_008360303.1, on the reverse strand, counting down.
AGCTCTACTACCTGGAAGAGGCTCAGACCAACTGAGCCACCTGGAAAGGGCACTCTCCAAACTGTAAAAGCTCCCAACAGGTCGTGCCCTGTGCTCCAGGTTTCCTGTTTTCGGGAGCTGTCACCTGTGCTGGGGGTGGGCTTTTGGTGATACAGCTGTCTTTGAGTCATTTCTGTTCCTGCAAGTAACCCTAATAAAACTCATTGGTTCACCAACTTGGACTTTGGTGGTGTCCTTACTTTGGTCTGTCTTTGGTTCCCTATATGGGGTGAGTAGATGTTTATTCACATCTCCCCAGGAATAATTTTGACACACTTGATAAGAAAGTAGGAGGGAGACTATGTGGGGAAAAGAGCAGGTGGGTGTGGTCACAGTACACAATATTCTTTTTCTTTTTTTTTTTTTTGTCTTTTTGAGACAGGGTCTCCCTGTAGCCCCAGCTGGCCTGGAACTTGCTATATAGACCAGCCTGGCCTAGAATTCACAGAGATCTGCTTGCCTCTGCCTCCTGAGTCCTGGGATTAAAGGCATGTGCCACTATGTTTGGCCTCTACACAATATTCTTGAATGAAAATGTCTTTATGAAGCCTGTCATAGTGTATAATGAACATGCACTAATAAAAAACTATCAGAAAAACTTACACTCTTTCAGCTTTGAGGGGCTGGAGGGATGGCTCAGCAGTTAAGAACACTGGTTGTTCTTGCAGAAGATCTGGGTTCGAATCCCAGCACCCACATGGCAGCTAACAACTGTCTGTAACTCCAGTCCCAGGGGATCCGACAGCCTCTTCTGACCTCCTTGGGCATTGCACGACACAGGTGCACTTAACCTACATGCAGGCAATACACGCATACACATCAAATAAAAATAATAAATAAAATAAAAAACTAAACATTTTTGAGGTAAAGTGTCACGTAGCCCAGGCTGACCAAGAGTTCACTGTATAGGTGTTCTGGATAGCTTTAGCATCAACTTGACACACCTGGGATGAGGGAGCCTCAATTGGGGAATTTCCTCTATTGGACTGGCCTGTGGACATGTCTGAGGGGCATCTTCTTGATGAGTGATGTGGGAGGGCCCAACCCACTGTGGGTGGTGCCACCCATGGGCAGGTGGGCCTGTGTTATATAAGAAAGCAGTCTGAGCAGAGCCCGGGGGAGCAAGCCAATAAGCAGCATTCCTCCATGGCCTGTGCTCCAGCTCCTGCCTCCAGGTTCCTGCCCTGAGTTCCTACCTTGGGCTCCCTGATGAACTGTGACCTCAGAGATGTAAGACATATAAACCCTTTCCTCCTCAGAGTGTTTTGTGACAGCAATGGAGAATCAAACTAGAACAATAGGCAAGCATGACCTTGAGCTCCTGACCTTCCTGCTTCTACCTCCCAAATGCTGGGACTGTAGGTGTGCACAATCACACTTAGCTCTATTCTTAAAGGCATCATTTGAATTGAGCATATTCCAAAATATCTCACAAAGTTCCACAGAAATGAATGTCACCTACATTAATGGTTTGACACTATTTCCTGCACTTCAATATAGTTCACTCATTGCTTGTGCCTTGTGTCAGTGTTTATCTTCTACTGTTTTCATTTTCCTTTGTTTTATTTATTTTTATTTTCTGTGTATGAGTATCTTCCCTGAATGTGTATAAGTGTACCCATGTTGTGCAGTGCCTGTGGAAGATGGAAGAGGGTGTCAGATCCTCTGGAACTGGAGGTACAGCCAGTAGTTAGCCGCCATGTGGGTGCTGGAATTCAAACCTACACGCAAGAGTTGCTGGTGCTATTAACCACTGAGATGTCTCTCTAACCTTGTTTTCATTTTCTTGAATGAAGGTGTCACATCTTTACCTCAAAACCTTATCTATGAACTTTGCACATTATGTATATCTCATGGGCAGTGAATTCCCATTTTTTCCATAGAAAACAGTTTAAACATATCAACTCATTTAAAACATATAACATGGGTCCAAGACAGTTACTGTGTTAGTTGCTACTGTAACAAAATACCTGAGATCATTACTTTACAGGGAAGGTTTATTTCAGCTCATGGTTTTGGAGATCCTAGTCCATGATCATTTGGCCTTGTGGATTTGGGCTTGTGGTGAGGCAGCACATCTTGAGGGAGTATGTGCGTAGTGGAACAAAAGTGCTTCCTTCGGGAGCCTGGAAGCAAAGGGGAGAAAAAAATGGGGTCTTATAATTTGCTTGAAGAGTATACTCACAGTGACCTAATGACATCCCAGTATGAGGTACCTCTCCAAGGCCACACATCTCCCAATCACATCACTCTAGTGTTAAAACCTTTTAGCCTATGGACCTTTGGAGGAGAGCTGAGACCCAAACAATAGCAGTCACCATTATTAGCCCATTTACAGCTGCATAAATTGAGAGATTATTTCACAGCTAATAACTTTCAAAACTAGGATTTGATTTATTTTTGAGACAAAGTCTCGTGTAGCTAAAATGGCCTTGAACTCACTATGCAGCCAAGGATGGCCTTGAACTCCTCAGCCTCCTGTGTCCACCTCCTAGGTTCTGGGATTACAGGCATGCATCACATCATCCAGTTTTATGTGATGCTGGGCACTGAACCTGAGGCCTTGGGCATGCTAGGCAAGCAAGCACTCTATCAACTGAGCTGCATCCAAGGTCTTTGGGATTTTAATCTAGAAAGTGTCTCAGGACAGCATATTCTTAACTATTAAGAGGAGCATCTACCAATGCCATCAATCTTCCATGGTTTTGGAGAAATCAGATTTGCTGAGTGGCACATCTAATGTGGATTCTGCAGGCTGATGTCATATAAACTATTAGAATTTGACTGAACATAGCTAAGTTTACGGACCATGGGAAGCTGTTCTGTAGATTTTTCTTATATTTGCAGGCTTTCCAGAGTCCTTTGATCACCTTTGCTGTTTCTAGGAAATCCCTGACCTGAGTTCTGCTTCTCCAACTTAAAAACCCCAATTTTCAATACCCTGGGGCCTTTGAAGGAAGTCAAGTCATAGACCTGTGAGACTTTGAGGAGTCACCAGGAAACAGGCTCTGTGGAAGACATGAGCGGAAGCAGAGGGGACAGGTGTGGCCCTCACACTGAGTCTGGGGTCTGCTCTGGTGCTGACGGGCAATGATACAGTAAAGTTGGCCCTGGCTGCAAGGCCAGCAAGTGCAAGCTGTGACCAAGGGCAGAGGTCCCTCACTAGGCCAGCTCAGGTTTTCTGTGTTGTCTGGGATGTGACCTGAAGCCAGTCCTTGCAGTGACTGTGTGTGCTACCTTATGTTCCAGTCTGTCTTTTATGATTTATTGAGATACACTTTACCAACCAATGAAATTCACCTGCTTTCACTCAGAATCCTTTAAATAAACTGATTCGAATAAACTCCTTTAATAGCCAGAGTCAGTTCCAACAGGGTTTATAATTATAGAATGAGATGGCATTTTCTTTGGGATATTTTGTTGTCATTTTTTATTATTGTTATTGTGAGACTGCCAGTTTCTCTTGCTTCATTTGTTCTTTTTTTAAGACAAGGTTTTAGGTAACCCAGGCTGGTCTTGAATTCACTATGTCATCAAGGATAACCTTGAACTTCTGATCCTCCTGCCTCCACCTCCTAAGTTCTGGAATAACAAGTATGTGTCACCACTCCCAGTTTTATTTGGAAGATAAAACTCAGGGTTTTGTGCATGCTAGGCAAGCATTCTACAACATGCTCCCATGTGTGCATGCACATGTGCACACACACACACACACTCACACACATACACATCTTTTCTGATACATTTTAAAATTAAGGGTTATGCTCTGTGTTAGGGCACACACAGTTGTAATCCTAACACTTGGGATTCTGAGACAGAAGGATCACTGCAATCCAAGGCCAGCCTGGTCTATACACCAAGTTCCAGGGAATGACACCCTATCTCAAAAAAATAAAATAAATAAAGATTATCATAAAAATGGCCTAAGTCAACACTGGAACATTGACTTTAGAGCCTCTTCAGCCATCCTTGGAGACTACTCCTGCCCCACATCACTGTGCTGTAACCTTGGGAGCATGTTAGGTGAAGACTGCCCTGCCCCTCTAGCAATGTTGGAAGCCAGGGCACTTCCACAATGTGTTTGGCTTGTCATTAAAAGAGAAACTGACGATGAACTGAGGAGTTCAGTCCTTTAATTAAAAACTGACAGATATAGCAAAGGAGTGAGGAGTCTCATCCAGTATGTGGTATCTAAATGACAGCAAGATTCAGTCAGAAATGGCACATGGTTGAGGCTTTGTTGTCTTATTGTTCCTTTTAATCTGAGGTATAAGGGCATTTGGTGGTTGTTTTTTTGTCTTTTTGAGACAGGGTCTCCCAGTAGCCCCAGCTGTCCTGGAACTCACTATGTAGACCAGGCTGACCTTGAACTCCCCCCCCCCCCCCCCCCCCCCCCCCCCGTGCTGGGATTAAAGGTGTGGGACATTTTAAACAGTAAATCAGTTTGTCTAGAATCTGGTCTACAAATGGGCTAGGATGAATTCAAGACCCAGAAAGACAGAAATAGAATTTTCAAATGGCATGTTTTAGATAAAGTTAATTGTAAAGTCTATGCATTTCAAAACCAACCCACATCCCCATTCCTAGTTCTGTGTCTGTGAACAAAGGCCCAGAGGAGAATGAATACTCTTCAGAGATGCTTTCTAACCAGAGAGTAAACAATGGAACAATGGGATGGTTGTGGTGGTTTTCAGATCAGACTAGAATCAGCCAGGGTCAGTCACCAGCACACTCAGTATTAGCTGTTCTGATTTACAAAGGAGGGGGGCTCAGTTTACCCTTTTGGGGGGGGGGAAATCAAGTTTCAAAGTTATGTTTTTTATTTTGAAGTTTCTTTGGAGTTTTAAAGACTCCATGATTTCGGAGGGTGTTGAGGCCAGGAAGGTTCCTTCTGTTTTCATCATGTAGTTGTGGTAACTAAACGGATGGCTTTTTAAAAAGCCAGAACAGGGTTGCCTTTGCCATCAAGCTGTTGGAAATAGACTATTGGTTAACCTCTACTTAAAGTCAGATACTTTACTTCCCCTCCCTTCCCACTCTTCCTCTTCCCCCTTTCCTTCCCCTTCTCCTTCTTCTTCCTCCCTCCCTCCCTCTCTTCTTCTCCTTCTTCTTCCTCCCTCCCTTTCTTCCTTCCTCCCTCTTTCTTTTTGAGACAGGGCCTCATTCTGTAGCCAGGGCTGGCCTGCAACTTAGTTCACTTTTTTAAAAAAATTTTTTGAATTTATGAGCCAGGAAGTGGTGGCAAATGCCCTTAATCCCAACACTTGGGAGGCAGAGGTAGGTGGATCTTTGTGAGTTCAAGGCCAGCCTGGTCTGCATAACAAGTTCCAGGCCAGCTGGACAGGGAGACCCTGTCTCAAAAAAACTTTTATTTTTATTTTATGTGTGAGTGTTTTGCATGTGTAGGTAAGCGCACCCATGTCATGCAATTGCTGTGGAGGTCAGAGGAGGGAGTCAGATCCCCTGCAACTGGAATTACAGATGGTTGTTAGCTGCCGTGTGGGTGCTGGGAACTGATTAGGGTCCTCTGCAAGAGCAGCCAGTGCTCTTAACTGCTGAGCCATCTCTCCAACCTCTTGTTTCATTTCTTCAAGAAAAGGTTCTCAGGTCTCTGTAGGGCCTCCCTGTAGATTTTGAAGGTTATCTCAGGTGGAGACAGAAGGGTACCAGTGATAAATTACATATTTGATCAATGGATCAGGACCTCATTTTCAAAGGCTTAGTAGAAATTTATGAATGAAGCCAGACTCTGGGCTTCTAAATTATAAATCCATTATAATTTCAAGAAAAATAACTTAAAATTTTAATAAGAAATCTTGATTCTTGAAATTAAAACATTTGCAACAGGAAAAAAAAAAACATTTGCAACAGAAAACTTACAAGGTCTTTAAAGGGCTTTTGAAACATTTTAAGTCCCTTTGTCAAATTTCTGCCCAACAGTGGGAATGGAAACATTCAAACTGTTGTTACAGATGACTGGGAATAATTACCTGCAAAATTCATACCTTCCAATTTGTTGATTGTCTAGCTCTGTGCTTGTTTGTCGGTAAACAGGTTATTTATTCATTCATAAAGCCTGACCCACCCAACCAACCAAAGAGACCCTTGGTGCTTGTTCACTTAGACTCTAATCCAAGAAAATAATTTCCTCATTTCTTCAAGTCCAAAGTTTGATCACTGCTGTGTGCTTTGTGGCCAAGCTAAAAAGGTAGATAGAATTTCAAAATGGTTTTAAAGGCATTTTGGAAGCTACCACCAAACATTCTCCAGCTAAGGAAAAAAGGTTACAAGATGGATTGTAACCGACATGAATTTATTAAGGAAAGTCACCTCTGTTACCACAGTGTACAGTCACTGTTAGAGCTGATGTGCACTTTGTAAATGATAGGACAGTATTTACTTTGGCATATCTGGGATATGATATGGGTCTGATGACTATTCCAGTAGCCTCTTGGGTTTGCAGATGCTGGGACACAGCAGCAAGGTGTCTGCTCCCATCAAAGAGGCAGACTGTAGATGCATTATTTTTTTTAAATATTTATTTATTATTTTTATTTTATGTTTATGAGTGTATTGCTTGCATTTAGGTAGGTGCACACGTGTCATGCAATGCCCACAGAAGTCAGAAGAGAGTGTCAGATCCCCTGGAACTGGAGTTATGGATGATTGTTAGTTGCCATGTGGATGCTGGGTATTGAACCTGGGTCCTTTGCGAGAGCAGTCAGTGCTCTCAACTGCTGAGCCATTTTAATTTGAAATTTTTAAAATTTATTTTAGTCAGGCATGATGATGTATGACTTTAATCCTAGTACTTGGAAGGCAAAAGCAGGTAGATCTCTGTGAGTTCAAGGCCAGCCTGGTTGACATAACAAATTCTAGGCTAGCCAGTACTATATAGTGAGACCCTGTCTCATAAAAACCAAAAAAAAATTTTTATGTGTATGAGTGTTTTGCCTGCATGTATGTAAGTATACCATGTGCCTGCAATGCTAGTGGAAGAAAGAAGATGTCAGCCCCCCTGGAACTGGATTTATACACAGTTGTTAGCCACCATGTGGGTACTGGCAACCAACCACAGGTCATCTGCAAGAGCAGCCAGTGCTCTTAACTGTTAAGCCATTTCTCCAGTCCCTGTAAATATATTTTTAAAGACATAGCATATTTTGTGGGCTGATGAGATGGCTTAGCATGTAAAGGTACTTGCTGCCAAGCCTGACAACCTGAGTTGGATTCCCAAGACCCACATGGTGGAAGGAGAGAACTGACTTCCATAAGATAGATGTTCTCTGCTTTCCACATATGGGAGTGTGCACACACACGTGCATACATGTACACACACATATACACACAGCAATAAATTAAATAAATAATAATAAAAAGATATATTTTATAAATTTTTCTTAGAGCCAGGTGTAGTGGCATACACCTATAAGCCTAACTACTTGGTAGGCTGAGACCAGAGTATCAATTAAGTTCATGAATTCTAGACCAACCTGAGCAACATAGTGACACCCTATCTCAAAAAAGGAAGTAAAGGGCAATTTTAAAGTATGGTCTATGTTTCAAAGAAAATAGAGAATAGCAGAGGGGAACTAATTAAATTGTAGAGAAATTCTCTGTGAATTGGAAACTTTTAACTTGAGATCTATTTGAAACCTAGTCAGAAGACCAAGGTAGCCAGCCAAAAGGCCCTGCATGGCAGAGGGCACAGCCTACCACAGAGAACTGATGGCAGTTCTGTATGACTGCAGCCTCAGGGCCAGGGAGGGTGGTGCAATGTGAGGCTGCAAAGGTAGGTACGCACAGACCATGTAGGGCAGCTTTGCTCCCAGAGGAAATGTATTTTCCATCTTTCGCAATACTCAATAAAACAAAAATTCTTACATTAAAAAAAAGAAAAAAACCCTTGGGGCTGGAGAGCTGTCTCAGTCATTAAGAGCACTTGCTGTTCTTCCTAGAGGCCCTGGGTTCCATTCCTAGCATCCACAGGGCAGCTAACACTTGAACTTAACTCCAGCTGGAATCTGACACCCGCTTCTGGCCTCCACAGGCATCAGTCATATATGTGGTGCACTTACATACAGGCAGGGCAAAGCACTCATAGACATAAAATTAAAAAACAAAAACAAGGTAGGATAAGGCTGAGATCTTAGCAGACAGTCTGAGGGGTAGTTTCTGACCTCCATCTGTGTACTGGCTGTGATCTCAGCAGACTGCCAGAGAGTGCCTGTTTCAGGCCTCCCTCTGGGACAGGGGCTGAGAATGCAGGGGACTGCCTGAGAGTGCTGGATCCTGCCTCCAGGTGGTGGTGAGCTTCCCCTAACTGGTATTGTGTGAGGCCTCTCCCAATGGCCTGGGGCAGAATTGGCTTTGGTAGGATAAAGCTGAGATCTTAGCAGACAGCCTGAGAGGGTGAGTTCTGACCTCCATCTGTAGTGGCTGGGATCACAGCAGACTGCCAGAGAGTCCCTGTTCCGGCCTCCTTCTAGCATAGGGGCTGAGAACTCAGCAGACTGACCAAGAGTTCCAAAATTGGCACCCCCTTAGGGAACTTCCCAAATTTTGCTCCTCATTCCCATTAGTAGGGGCTCAAACCTTAGAAGGAAGCCTGAGTGTACCTGACTAGAACTTGACTTGGGCTTCAGTGGGTGCTCCTGAGTAGCTGATCTGAAGCCATCAGCTTCCTCCAAAATAAAACCTGAGAGAACCTGAAACCTGGACCAACCAGCTTTACATAAACAATAAGAAAAGGACCAAGGCACACCAATAACACAAACAGAAGCACACTTCAACTTAATTCTCATATCAGAATCACAAACAACAAAAGAAACTCACATGCCAAAATCACAACGAAGGAATAATAAAGTGGAAAGCCAAAACATTACATCCCCACCAAACTCCACCAGTCCTATAGAAGAGTTCTACGAGGAGAACCCCCTGGAGATAACCCAGGACACTGAATTTAAAAGAACAAACATAAATGATCAAGGAATTCAATGAATTTAAAGAACACACAAACAAATCAAAGAACTGAAAGAAGATAGGGGTAAACTTCTGAATGAATTCACAAAAGACAGAAATATTGAAGAAAACTCGGCAGAAATGAAGAAGGAAGCACAAAACTCAGTAAGCCAATATGAAACAACAGGGGAAAGCCTCACCACTAGAATGAATGAAATGGAAAACAGAATATCAACACTGGAGGATAAAGTTGAAGAATTGGACCACTCAAGCAAAGATTATGGAAAATAAAAAAAAAAAAAAAAACACAAGAATGGAATTTGGAAGAGATGTGGGACACCATGAAAAGACGAAATCTATAGATCATAGGCATAGAGGAAGGAGAAGAATTTCAGGTTAATGGTGTTGACCAGATATTAAACAGGATTATAGAAGAGAATTTCCCAAAACTGAGGAAAGACATCCCCATACAAATACAGGAAGCACATAGGACACCAAATGGACAGGATCAGAAAAGAAACTCCCCATGACATATCATAGTAAAAACACTAAATGTACAGAACAAAGAGAGAATACTGAAAGCAGCAAAAGAAAAACAAGAAGTCACACACAAAGGAAATCCCATCAGAATTACAGCTGACTTATCAATGCAAACTATGAAAGCCAGAAGAGCCTGGACCAGTTCTAAATGACAAGAGATGCCAACCCAGAATACTTTACCCAGCAAAATGTCTATTATAGTTGAGGGGGAAAGAAAAATCTCATGACACGAAAAGCCTGAAAGAATGCATGACCACAAAACCAGCCCTTCAAAGAATACTTGAAGCAATACAAAGAGAGGAGAAAGGAACAACTATGCCCCAGGGTAAAGGTAAAATTGAGGAAACACAAAATTAGACAAAGAACACGAATAGCAACCAATACACATCTTTCAATAAAAACCTTAAATATCAATGGACTGAACTCCCCAGTCAAAAGACACAGGCTAAGTGAATGGATTAAAAAAGAATCCCACAGAATGGGGAAAAATCTTCACCACTGACACATCTGACAGAGGTTTAACATCCAGAATATAAGAAGAACTGAAAAAACAAAGTATCGAGAAACCAAATGACCCAATGAAAAGATGGGCTAAAGATCTAAACAGAGAGTTCTCAAAGGAAAAAATAAAGATGGCTAAGAAACATCTCAAAAAGTATTCAACATCATTAGAAATTAGGGAAATGCAAATTAAAACCTCCCTAAGGTATCATTTTACCCTAACCAGACTGACTAAGATCAAGAGAACAAATGATACCAAATACTGGTGAGGATGTGGAGAAAGGGGAAGCTCATTTATTGCTGGTGGGATTGCAAACTCATGCAACCTCTATGAAAAACAGTGCGGAGAACTCTTAAAAAACTAAAAATGAACCTACCATATGACCCGGTTATACCACTCCTTGGCATATACCCAAAGGACTCGTCCTATTATAAAGACACTTGTACAACCATGTTTGTTGCTGCTCTTTTCACAATAGCTAAGAGATGGAAGCAACCTAAGTGTCCCTCAACTGATGAATGGTTAACAACAATGTGGTATATTTACACAATGGAGTTCTATTCAGTGATAAAGAAAGATGAAATAATGAAATTTGCAGGTAAATGGATGGATCTAGAAACTTATACTAAGTGAAGTAACACAGACTCAAAAATAAAAGACCTATGTTCTCCCTCATTTGTGGATCCTAGGATTCCATGTCATTTCAATAAGATGATACTGTTCAGCGGTCTCTTCTGCTTGAAATAACTGCCATCATCACGACTTCAGCAGTACCTGACTGCTAAGTCACAATTGGGCTTGTTGACGGTTGTGCTTCTTCATTAAAGGAGGGGCAAGCAAGGTCATTGGACCCTCACCAGAGTATCTAGCCACTCTTCCCAGCCAACTGTATGTAATTTGGCCCTAATTACACATGGTCTCCTGGATTTGGGGAGGGCTAAAGTATACAATCTGGGGGGAAGGCTAGGAAGAGAAGGCTTGACCCATGTTGGGTAAAGGCTTTCCAGTGTGCATACCCTCAGGTCATTCATACACCTAGGCAACCCCTCAGTTATCTTGGTAAGCTCAGTAAATTCATTGATTCCCCAGTAAAACTTTAATCAAACATTGGTTTGACATTAGAACCTTAAAAGGGAATAAGCATTGCTTAGTATCCCCAGGAAAAGAATTCTCACAGCAGTAGCCAATTCAACCCTGCTTTTAAATTATTTCTGAAAAAGTGAGAAAGCCTAAGCAAGTGATGAAGGTCTGTTTAGATTTGTTATGATATATAAAGGATGAGACAAAAATAATATACACATAATCTTAAAATGTCTATGGTCATAATTTAGTCAACTAGTTTAAGGAACAAAACATATATCTAGTCAAAGTTTATCTGAGAGCATTGTTTTTTCACCCAAGTTTTATCAACATAGTACATGATAATTAAAAGTATCAGACTGGTGGAACTAACCTTATTGGATGTTTAACAGCCATACTTTGAGGCCTATACTAATCTGGTCAGAGGGACTTAAAGGACAGTTTTTGCCCCTTGCCCTCCAAGGTTGACTATGTTTCAGGGGACTATGGAACATCTCTCAAAATGTTCTGTAACTATGGTGAATCATCTGTTCTCTTGTTCAGGGAGGCCATAGAGACCCCACTAGATGGACTTGAACCAGTGTCCAGTCTATAAGAGGAGGGTCAACTCAGAGAAAGCTTTTCCTTCATGCTTCCAAGTGAAGCTAGACATGGTCGAGCAGAACCTTTGACTTATCTTCACATAGATGGAACTGGTAAAAGAAAGGAGCCAGGGGCTCCTCCCAAGCCCATGTGACCCCTGAGGAACAGATCCTCAAACAACCTTAAGTCTAAAAATAAATTGATTTATTTGGGCCAACTGTATGGTCTTAAACACCCAAAAGGAAAGTATAACCAAAGAGTAAAGTGACCAGTATATTTCTTTAAGAGCTCAAGGGATTACATGTCTCAGACATTAGGCTTAAGTCCATATAAAAAAGTTATTTAGACCGGGCGTGGTAGCGCACACCTTTAATCCCAGCACTTGGGAGGCAGAGGCAGGTGGATCTTTGTGAGTTTGAGGCCAGCCTGGTCTACATAGTGAGTTCCAGGACAGCTGGGGCTACAAGGAGACCCTGTCTCAAAAAGGCAAAAAAAAAAAAAGTTATTTAGAAAATTATCTCTCATTGATGATTTTGTTCTGAATCAAAAAGTGCTGCTCAGATGTAAGACTTCAAATCTTGGTCTGCAATACTGTAGTGCCCACCTGTAGCTAAGGGAGACAACCAGCTA
>NW_008360303.1:11312727-11330254 GCF_000622305.1 Nannospalax galili | reverse complement strand
AAATTTGCCTTGTTCTGACTTTTTTCTAGTTCCCTTTCTAGAACTTGTAATACTAATTACTATCTTTATTTCTCCTTCACATCTCCTATTCACCAGTCAAGGACTTTCTTTTACCCCTACAGATAAGAGTTATGCAGTTTGGTAGTCTTTTAGATAGACCCACTGAAGGGGTACTCCAATTGCCTTACCCTGAGTCCCTGTTCAGCATGGAAGAAGCTAGAGCAGTCTGCATCCTGATTCCCTATCCGCAAGCTAGGTAACCTCTTCAGAGGATGGTGTGATAAGAATAGGAAGTAGGAGTTGGCTAGGCAGTTAGTATAAAAAAGACCCCAAAGAAAAGTAGCCAGCTTCTTGGCTAAAAGTCAAAATGTCCTTGGGCCTCTTAGCAACATACTCCATTCCAAAGGCCAAAAATGTTGAAAGCTCCATTCCAAAGCCCAAAAATGTTTGGGAGCTCTTATCTAATCCTTAAAAGATTTTAGGGATATCTCTTCAGAGGGGGGTAATGTCAAAGTAGCCAAAAGCCCCACTTAAAAAAAAAAGAAGAAGAAGAAAGAGTACATGAAGTTATCAGAAAAAAGTGATGGGGAGATATGGGAGGAGTTGGAGGGGAGGGAGTGGGCATGGATTTGATCAAAACACCTTATACAGGTATCCCTATATGAAATTTTGAATAAATTATTTTAAAAAATAAAAAATTCATTTAAAAATAATAATAAAAATTGAAAAACAAAAACAAAAACCTTCCCTCACAATGTGTGGTGCCCATTTTCTATGTTGTTTCACTATTTCATTTAAAAATACTGATCACTATTCATATGTTGATTTCTTAACCAACTAACAAACTTTTTTTGTTTTTTTGGAGACATGATCTCACTATGTAGCACTGGTTGACTTGGAACTTGCTATGTAAACCAGGCTGGCCTCAAACTCACAGAGATCTGCCTGCCTCAGCCTCCCAAGTGCTGGGATGAAAGGTGTGTGCTACCATGCCTGTTCTGAATTTTTTTTTTTAAGATTTCATTTTATTTTTATTTGTGTGTGCACGCAAGTCCCCTCTGAGGTCAGAAGAGGAGTTAGATTCCCTGGAGCTGGAGTTACAAGTAGCTGTGGGCCACTCAGCATGGGTGCTGGGAACTGAACTGAGGTTCTCTGCTAGAGCAGCAAGTGCTCTTAACCACAGAGCCATCTTTCCAACCCCCTAATTAGTTAGCTTTTGCAAAAGCATGAACATAGGTCAGAGTAAATGGTTTAGGAAACTATTGGAAGTCTTTAAAGAAGGGGACATGATTTCAGAATTAAAAAACATCATTTTAAAGCTGGGCATGGCCGCTCTGACCTGTAATCCCATCACTCAGGAGACTGGGGCAGGAGGATTGCAGAAGTTTGAGGCCAACCTGGGATACACAGTGAGTTCCAGGGCAGCCTGAGTTAGAACCTGTCAAAAACAAACAAAAACAAACAAGGAAACAAAAGAGGAGTGTTCAGGTTTGTTTCTTCATTGCTGTGACAAAACATTCTGACCACTACCAACTTGGGGAGGAAAGGGTTTATTTATCTTACATCTCCGGGGTCACAGTTCATCAGGGAGCCCAAGGTAGGAACTCAGGCCAGGAACCTGGAGGCAGGAGCTGGAGCACAGGCCATGGAGGAATGCTGCTTACTTGCTTGCTCCCCTGGCCCTTGCTCAGCTTGCTCTTATCCAATACAGAACCACCTGCCCAGGGGTGGTACTGCCCACAGTGGGCTGGACCCTCCCACATCACTCAACAATCAAGAAGATGCCCCACAGACATGGCCACAGGCCAGTCCAATGGAGGCAATTCCCCAATTGAGGATCCCTCAACCCAGGTGTGTCAAGTTGACACTAAAGCTGTGCAGCACAAGGAGCATCAGTTCCGCTGTTGTGGGAAGAGTGGAAGGAAAGACTAGAGGTTCACAACATTGGAAGTGGGCGGGTTAGTCAGGGGATGAGTGCAGAAGCCGAGGTGAAGGATGGTAGAAGCCAGACCTAGGGTGCTGACAACCAACGTAGAGGGATGCCTTCAGATTCAGGATGTACTTTAGAGAGAAACCCCAAAGAATGTAGTGAAGGGTTTAGATAGTGATGGAGGAAAGGGAGGCGAGAAGAGTTAGTCCTGGGCTTCTGGATTTAGTAGCTGAAGGGCTAAGCTATTTATCATGGTGAGAAAGACTGGAGTAAAACTGGATGGCCATATGGTGCAAAAATTTTAAATCCCATGTCACAAAATTACATTTATTTATTTATTTGTTTGTTTGTTTTATTTGTGTGTCTGTGTGTGTCTGTGTCTGTCTGTGTTTGTGGAGACCAGACAACACTTGGCAGTCAGTTCTCTCCTTCCCCATGTAGATCAAACTCATGTCTCCATGCTTGGTGACAAGCACACTTACCCACTGAGCCATCTCACTGGCCCCACATTTTTTTCTTTATTCTTTTTTTGAGATAAGGTCTTGCTGTATAGCTCAGCTAGCCTCAAACTCAGGATTCTCCTGCCTCTGAGTCTGGAATTCTAGGCTTTATACACACTGCATCTGAGATAACAGAATATTCTGAGCAGCTCATTATGTAATTGGAGTTCAGAGAAGAAAGCTGAAGATCAAGAAAATCAGAATCTAAAACACACAAATGGCATTTAAAGTCATGGAAAAGAATCGGGCATCCTTGAGACCTATGGAGAGGCGTGAGGAAGCAAGGATGCAGAAGGGCTCTGCAGCCCTTGTGTAAGAGGAAGGTGGAGGGGATCAGATCGGGAGGAGCAGCACTGGAGCCTCAATATTGCAGAGATAGGTCGCTCAGAGCACAGGGGCTCTGAGTTCCTAGGAGGGGAGGAGCTGAGTGCGGTAAGAACAAAAGCTTGTCCATCTGGCACCACGCAGGCCTTTGATAACTTTGACAAGGTGTTTCATGTAGTTGACAAAAGCTGGACTAGAGTCTATCAGCCATCAATCCCGCCTCTAAGTTACAACAAGAAACTCTTACCAAGAGTGGTGGTACACGTTTGTAATTCCAGCACTCTGGAAGCTGTGGCAAGAGGATTGATTGGCTAACAGTTCGAGGCCAGCCTAGGCTACATAGTTCCAGGCTAGCATGGGCTAGTGTGAAATCCTGTCTCAATAAAACTGAAAATAAGACGAAGGAAAAAAAAAAAGGAAACACTTGTGTGCACCAACCAAGAGAACCGTGCACATGAATGACTTTGGTGGCTGGGACAAGAGGTAAACTGTGGCACAGTTACGGAAGCATGGTGAACAGTAGTGGAAATGAATGCTTCCACACAGCAGACCTCATAAAACATACTGGTCACAGTCCATCCACCAACCAAACAAACAGCAAATCACAGAAGAGCATCTCTAATATGGTTTATTTCCATAAAGTCAAAAAATTAAAGCATGCATAAAAAGAGAATAATACACAAAGTTTCATACTTATCTTTCTTATCTTTTTTAATTTTTAAAGTTTATTAGAAAATGTATACAAAAATAAATTGTAGTCACAAAGAACAATAATGGTATTATCTCAGTCAGCATACCCAACTACCCAACAAATCAGTGTCCGGGTAGGTCTGGTTCCGACTGCACTACTGGTCAGTGGAATGGCAAAGGAAGGCCAGCTCTCACAATCACTGCTCAAAAGCACGACATTTATGAACTCGTATGCAATACAGAGCTGCTTCCTACTACTTCAATATGTAGAAAACTGAATACACCCATCCTCCATAAAATAATCATTTAGGCTAATCATCTGCAGTTCCATCCATTTTCCTACAAATGACATAATTTATTTTTTAAAATATTTGATTTTATGTGCATGTATGTATTGCCTGCATATAGGTAAGTGCACCTGTGTCATGTAATGCCCGCAGAAGACAGAAGAGGCTGTCGGATCCCCTGGAACTGGAGTTACGGACAGTTGTTAGCAGCCATGTGGGTGCTGGGATTCAAAGCTGGGTCTTCTGCAAGAACAGTCAGTGTTCTTAACCGCTGAGTCATATCTCCAGCCCCAAATGACATAATTTCATTTTCCTTTGGGCTGAATAGTACTCCATTTTGTGTATATACCACACCTCCTTAGTCCATTCATTCATCAATGGGCGCCTAAGTTGACTCTATGTTTGGACATTGTGAAGAGTGATAAATTGAGTTCAGTTGTTTTCTCACAAACAAATTAGAGTAACAATGACTACAACTACAAACAGACACACACACACACACACACACGCACATGCCAGCTTTGAAATCACAAATCTACAAATACAGAACACAGCAGGCAAGAAACAACAGATTTTTGAACTGGTGGCACATGGCCATATGAGGGTTTGCTTGGAGAAGATAGTAAGTAAAGGTCCCTGCTTAGAGAACATTGGTTTTGTTACCGATTTTATGAATTTGAATTTTCTCAATTGCCAGAAAGGCTAGTCATCTTTATTGCTAATCATTTACTTTCTTTTTAATGAGTTGACTGTTGATATATTTTTGCCTAATTTCCTTTTTTAATTAATTAATTAATTAATTAATTTTTGTTTTATGTGTATGAGTGTTATGACTGCATGTGTGTCATGCAGTGCCCACAGAGGACAGAAGAGGGTGTCAAATCCCCTGGAACTGAAGTTACAGACAGTTGTTGGTGACCATGTGGATGCTGAGATTTGAACCTGGGTCTTCTACAAGAACAGCCAGTGCTCTTAACTGCTGAGCCATCTCTCCAGCCCCCATTTTGCCTAATTTTCTATTGGTTTGTTTTAACATATTCTGAGTGGGCCAACATATGTCTCAGTGGGTAAAGGCTCCTAAGCCTGACAGACTGAGTTCAATCCCCAGCAACCACTTGGTGGAAGGAGAGAACCAACTCCTGAAAGCTGTTCTCCAACCTCTGCATACATGCCAAGGCAAGTGTTCCCCACCATCATGCACACACACAAAATAAATAAATATAAATATATCTTTTAAAATATCCTGAATATTAATCCTTTACTGTCATACTTTTTGTTTGTTTGTTTGTTTGTTTGAAACAGGGTCTCACAACGTAGCCCCAGCTGGCCCTAAACTCTCTATGTAGACCAGGCTGTACTGGTCTCTTGTATTCACAGAGATCTACCTGCCTCTGCCTCCTGAGTGCTGGGATTAAAGGCATGTGCCACCATGCCCGGCACTGTCAGACTTGGAAATCTGAGTTTTTCATTTGTAGTTTAACTTTGTTATTGTGTCTTTTGTCATAGAGGTGTTTTACATTTTTGTTATCTTTTTAAAAATTATTTTATTATTTCTATTTTATGGGTATGAGTCTATTGCTTGCATGTATGTAAGTGCACAGTTGTCATACAATGCCTGTAGAGGTCAGATGAGGGTGTCAGATTCCCTGGAACTGGGTTATGGATGGTTGTTAGCTGCCTTGTGGGTGCTGGGACTTGAACCCTGGTCCTCTGCAAGAGTAGCCAGTACTATTAACCACTGAGCCATTTCTCTAGCCCCAAAGGGTCTTACATTTTTATGACAAAATCTAGTACATTTTCTACTGTGCTATACTTATAGGTATATATGTCTTGTTTAAGAAGACTTTTCCTGTCCAGGGTCATAAAATTTTTCTCTAATAGTTTATTCTGAAGGTTTTAAGGTTTTAAAATTCATATTTAAATTCTTAATCCAGCTAGAACTGATTTTTGGCGGGCAAGATTTGAAGTGGAGATGCAATCGCTCTTTTTTTGGTCTTTTTGAGGCAGGGTCTCCCTGTAGCCCCAGCTGGCCTGCAAGTCACTATGTAGACCAGGCTGGCCTTGAACTCACAAAGATCTGCCTGCCTTTGCTTCCCAAGTGCTGAGATTAAAGGCGTGTACCACCACACCCAGCACAATAGCTTTTTATTATTTTTATGTGTATGACTGTGTTGTCTGCATGTACGTAAGTACACCTGTGTCATGCAATGCCCTCGGATGTCAGAAGAGGGCGTCAGATACCCTGGAACTGGAGTTACAGATGGTTGTTAGCTACCATGTGGGTGCTGGGGGCTGAGCCCAGGTCCTCTGCAAAAACAGCTGGTACTCTTAACCCCTGAGCCATCTCTCCAACTCCAACAATAGCTTTTTTAAAGTGTGAATTCAGCTCAGGATGGTGCCATGCCTCTTCTCATAGCACTTGGGAAGTGGAGGTAGGAAAATCAGGAGTTCAAGGTCATCCTCAGCTACATAGCAGTCTCACATGAGGCCCTGTCTCAAAAACAATAAAACAAGGGGCTAGAGAGATGGCTCAGCAGGTGAGAGCCCTGACTGCTCTTGAAAAGGACCTGGTTTTGATTCCAAGCACCCAAATGGCTAACGGCCATCCATAACTCAGTTCCAGGGGATCCTACACCCTCTTCTGACCTCCTTGGGCACTGCATGACATGGGTGCACTTACACACAGGCAGGCATTGCACTCATACACATAAAATAAAAATAATAAATAAAAAATGTTAAAAACCAATGCAACAAAACAAATAAGTGTCTTGTACTCACATTATGTTGCCTAGCTTTCCCCATTGTGCATCAGGCTCCTTTTCTGTTGGTCTCTTTACTTGTGCTTCATAGTTTAGAATTTGAATTATTATAGCATTAAAGCAAGTCCTGATAGGTAGCTAAGCAAATAAAGAAGGCTTTATTTTTCATGTAAAATTAAAATATATTATTAGAAGAGAAAGGAATTAAATTGGGGAGGGGGGCCATAAAGTGCTTCCCTGTAGGTCATTTATAACAGTCCTTTGTCATTTTTAGTCTTCAGAAGAGAATTAGCAACGTACTCTTCATAAAACAGGATTTGTTCTTGAACAAACCAAGCATTTATGTTGTAACTGGAAAGTGAGTAGAAAATTTGTGCAAGGTGAGGCAGGAACTTGCCCTTTTGTACCTAACATGTTTATGCCTGGACTTAATCTCCATTCACATGCTCATCAGATGCTGCTCAGGCCTTTGAGAAAATGAAAATCGCTTAGATAGGCTGTCTCCTTTTCGCTTTGTTGTTATCTTTTGTTTTGATTTTATTTATTATTTTTATTTTATGTGTATGAGTGTATTGTCTGCATGTATGTGAGTGCACCCCTGTCATGCAATGCCACAAAGATCAGAAGAGAGCTTTGGATTCCCCTGGAACTGGAGTTAAGGACGGTTCATAGCCGCCATGTGGGTGCTGGGAATCGAACCCAGGTCCTCTGCAAGAGCAGTCAGTGCTCTTAACTGCTGAGCCATCTCTCCAGCCCGTTGTTTTGTTTTTTGAGACAGGTTGGTCTCATGTAGCTCAGAACATGGAACTCCTGATCCTTCTGCCTCAGCCTCCCAATACTGGGATTGCAGCTATGTGCCACCATACCTGGTACCTATTGTTTATCTTTATGGTTATTTCCACTGCACATGGTTAGTGAGCTGCATTTCCTCATCATTTTGAAGACTCATCCATTGTTTCATGGCTTTCATTGTTTCTGTTATGAGTTGGTTGTCAGTCATGTTGTGTCTACTGCTATCTAGATTTATCTGACTTCTTTTAGGGTGTTTTCTTTGTCTCTATCCTACTGAGAGTTCATAGTGTTACTTGAATCTGTGGCTTGCTTTTTTTCAACAGTTTTGGAAAGCCTTATATTTTCTTTTGATCTCTCTCTCTACCTCTCTCTCCAGAGTCCACGTTGTAGCCCAAGCTGGCCTTGAATTCCCAGCAACCCTTCTGCTTCAACTACTCTAGTGCTGGGATTGCTTTGTATTGTTTCCTCCACCTCTCTTTCTCTGTTTTTGTTGTTGTCTGTTGTTATTTTGAGACAGTGTCTTATGTAGCTCAGGCTGGCTTTGAACTTGTTCTGTAGCTGAAGATGGCCTTAAACTCTGATCTACCTGCCTCTGCCTCCTACATCCTGAAATTACAGTCATGGGCCCCCAAGCCTGGCCTGTTTTTATCTTTCTGAGCAGTTTTTCAAATCCTACTTTGGTTTCATAGTCCGTAGTTGCAAGGACTAAATGCCAGCTCCCCTCTCTCAGTTTGTATGTTAGCTATTTTTTTAAAAAAATTAAATATAATACTTTTCATTTATTTTTGTGTCTGGCTATTTTTATTGAATGTATGATATTGTATATGAAAAACTCTATAAATAATTTAAGGCCCTGGGTGATATTATCTTTTTCCATGAACCATCTTCTTTTGCTTCTGACAGGCAGGCACCTAGGCCAGAGAACATGTGCTTCATTGGGTGTGAAGGCATTCAGTGCTTTGCTTCAGTCTTTGTGAGGATTGCTATCTTTCAAGTTTACTCTTAATTCTAAACTCTAGCCCTCCAGGGTCTCATCCAAAAGCCTAGTGTTTACAAGACCTTCTTATGTCTGGGACTCTAGTGTTTGTCCTTCTAGTTCTGTGAGATTGCAGAGGCTCTGGCTGCTGCTTTGGCTTTTGGAATGGACCACACATCAACTGGGAAAGCAGCCCTAGGTAACAAGCATGCATCCCTGCACTTCTCTCTGCCTCTTGGCTCTTAGTCCTGCAAAGTTTTACAGCACTGGAAACCTTTTTTTTCAAACATCAGTTTCTTTTTATTTATTTTTTTGTAGTTTTTCTCAGATTGTATTATCTTAATAGCTCCTCTTTTTTTTTATTAGAAGCATTTCATTACAGCTTTAATGTACTCAATAACAATTTCCAGAGCAAAAATACAAAAGTGGCTATAGAATTTTTAGGTTCACAGTTGAATTAATACAGTTATACAATATTGAACTCAGTATAAACCCTGTAAGACAAAATTGAATGAGTTTTTAACCTTTAAAAAAGATCTCCATTTCATTTTAAAATATACTGTTTCTTACAGAAAGACTCATTGTTTTTGCTAATAACACTTAGATGTTGGCACATGCATCTCTGATCTGTATGTATCTGATTATTACTAGTCATGGTCGGTTGCACTTGGCTCCTTGGGACCTGTGTATGGATATAAAGTCATTGGGTCTATTTCAGCGGTAATGTTTATCACTTCTACTAATTAATACGACATAAATTTTTATGCTTCCTCCTCAAATATAGCTCATTTTTTGAATTTGATAATTTTTTTGTGTGTATATCACCTTTTTTAAGTCAGTTAATTTGTATGAGCAGTGTGTAACCACATGGGGTGGGGGGGTGTATGTGTGTTTACTTAATGTTGCTTAATAACCAAATACTAGAGTTGGAAAAAGAGTATGCATTGTCTAGTTCAATTTTATACAAGGTATAGTTGAAACTTCGAGTCTTTCCAACAAATGTTCATATAATTTGTGCTTAAATATTTCCAAAAAGATAGGTAGTTACCTTTTGAAATCACAAAGTATGACTCCTCTAATTTGTCCCTTTTAAAAATATGTTATTTATTATTTTTATTTTATGTGTATGTTAATATTACCCTCCTCTTATAATGAATCCATTCCCACTTTTTGGTCTTTTTGAGACAGGGTCTCCCTATAGCCCCAGATGGCCTGGAACTCACTATATAGATCAGGCTGGCCTCCAGAGATTCAACTGCTTCTGCCTCCCTTTGCTGGGATTAAAGATGTGTACCACCACACCTAGCTTTTCGATGAATCCTTTTAAAGTAATAATATAGCTGTCAAATTCTTTTTCTTTCTTTTTCTACTGGCTAAATATTTCTGGTCATTTTCACCTAGCTTCCTTCTCTCTCTTTCCCTCCCTTCCTTCCTTCCTCCCTCCCTCCCTCTCTCCCTCTCTCCCTCTCTCCCTCTCTCTCTCTCTCTCTTTCTTTCTTTTCTTTTTTTCATTTCTTTAGATACAGTCTCATTATGTTGCCCTGGCTGGCCTGGAACTCACTATAGAGACCAGACTCGCTTACTGGCTTTGAGGTTATAGCAATCCTCCAGCCTCAGCAACTCCAGTGTTGGGGTTACAGGTGTACACTACAATGTCTGGCCTCCTGTCATCTAATTTCTCTCAAGCTGGGTGTTCTTCACTGATAGTCATGGTGTTTTTAGATATAAATATAGAGGTTTGGTGCTAGAGAGATGGCCCAGTGGTTGAGAGGGAATAAGAACTCTTACAGAGGACCCGAGTTTGGTTCCCTACACCCCTGTTAGACAGCCGACAATCACCTATAACTCCAGCTCCAGGGATCCGATACCCTCTTCTTTCTGAAACTTGCTGGCACCTGTACATACATTTACACACACACACACACACACACACACACACACACACACACACCATTAACAATAAAATAAATTTTTAAAAATATTTTTTAAGCCTGGCGTGGTGGTGCACACCTTTAACCCCAAAACTCAGGAGGCAGAGGCAGGTGGATCTCTGTGAGTTCAAGGCCAGCCTGGTCTACATAGTGAGTTCCAGGACAGCTGGGGCTACAGGGAGACCCTGTCTCTCAAAGACCAAAAAAAAAAAAAATTTTTTTTTAAAGGGGTCAGGTGTGGTGGCACACGCCTTTAATTCCAGCACTCAGGAGGCAGAAGCAGGTGGATCTTTGTGGAATCAAGTCCAGCCTGGTCTACATAGTGAGTTCCAGGCCAGCTGGGGCTATAAGGAGACCCTGTCTCAAAAAGACCAAACCTAAGTGTAGAACTTGGTATTTAAACTGTTATACTCCTACATTTCTCTTAAGAATTTTAACTTAATGTCTCAGCTTATTGAAAGCATCTTGCAACTAGAATTTTCTGCATCCCTATGTGCTTTGTGTCAGTTGTGAATTTTGTCACTTGTTATTTTGGAAAAATGCCTGACAGAAGCAACTTAAGGTAGGATATATTTTGGCGCATGGTTCAGAGGCTCATGGTTTAGTTTCTAATGTGGGAAGTCAAAGCAGCCGGGATGACTCTGGCTGCCTGTAATAGTGAAGCCTGAGGTAGCAGCTAGTTCATATTTTGGAGGATCAAAAAGCAGAGATCTCAGGTTAGAAGTGAAGCTGGGCTGTAACACTCAAAGGCCCACTGTGAGGGATCTTTGCCAGCCATGCTCTCTTCCCTAAGATTTCCCAGTCTCCCAAAACAGCACCACTAGCTAGGGACCAAGTATTCAGACATATAAGTTTGTGGGGGTCGTTTCACATTCAAATCCTATCAAGCTGTTATGTGAGAAATAACCCTCCAAATTCCTAGGGATTTAAATTTTTTATTTATTATTTTTATTTTATGTTTATGAGTGTATTGCCTCCACCCATGTCATGCAATGCCCAAGCAAGTCAGAAAAGGGTGTTGGATCCCCTGGAACTGGAGTTACGGATGGTTGTTAGCTACCATGTGGGTACTAGGAATCAAACCAGGGTCCTCTGTAAGAAGAACCAGTTCTCTTAACCACTGAGCCATCTCTCCAGCCCCTCCTAGGGATGTTTTTAAGTTAGTTGAGCAGTAAAGTGTTTTGGATCCTTGTGGAAGACTTCCAGAGAGAAATTTTTCTAGGCTTGTTCCAAACACATTCATCACAAGTATTTGGTCACATTGTTCAACTAGACATGAGTCCATTTAACATTTCTCTCATTTTCCTACTATCTTATTTATTAGAATACTGGCTTTTCATGAATGTCAAATGTGTCACAGAACAGTTGTGATGTGCATCCTATCGCTGTGATCAATGCTGCATTTGGATGTGAAATGCCCCCCACAGGCTCAGAGTCCCCAGCTGACTAGTTTCAGGACATCTGGAGAGCAGTCCTTGAGGTTCATAGCTCAGTTCTGTTTCTTGCCCCATCTCTGCTTCTGATCTTCCAGATGTGAACAAGCAGCCTCACGTTCCTGCCACCACAGTTACATGTTTCCTTGCCACAGTGCAGGCTATTTGCACACATTCATATCTTTTGTTTGTTTTGTTTTGAGACAAACAAACTGGCCTGAAACTCATTATGTAGACCAGGTTGACCTCAAATTCACAGGGATCCACCCACCTCTGCCTCCTGAACACTGGGATTAAAGATGTGCAGCACCACACCTGGCCATTTATATCTTTTTATTCACCTAGATAGATAGGTAGTGGGCTCACTATATAGATCTGTGTTTTCATAGTTCCAGGCATAGCTTCTGCACCCTAGGGGATTAACATCTTTATTAATTTAACAGATGAATGAATACATGACTATACATGAGTACCCTTCTTTTTAAAAGATATTTTATTTTTTAGTGTTTTTGTGTGTGTGCACATGTGAGTGTCAGTGCCTGTAGAATCCCCTCGAGGGTGGAATCCCCTGAAGCTGCAGTTACCAGTGTGGGTGCTGGGAACTGAACTAGGTCCTTAGCAAAAGTAGTACACGCTCAGCTGAGCCATCTCTCCAGCCCCATGAGTACCTTATTTGAAATTTCCTTCCCTTTCTATTTTATTTCATATGCCTCTCTCCCTTTAATTGCTTCTTTTTCTCTCTTTAAAAAATTTTCATTCTAAAAATGATTTATTATTTTTATTTGTGCAAGTGTTTTGATTGCGAGTTTGTTTACTGGTATGTGTGTGGTGCCCAAGAAACCTGGAAGTGGGTGACAGAGCAGCCATGTGGGCGCTGTGAATCAAACCTGGGTTCTCTGGAAGAACAGCAAGTGCTCTTAACTGGTGTTACAGACAGTTGTTAGCCACAACTCCAATTCTAGGGGATCTGGCACCCTCTTCTGACCTCTACAGGCATTGGATAGCATGGGTACACTTACATACACCCAGGCAATGAATACACTCATACACAGAAAAATAAAATTAAAAAAGAAATCTAAAAAAATGAAAAAAGAATATCCCTCCCATCTCTCTCATTCTCCTCTCCTTAAAGATAGGATCTCATAAAGCCCAGACTTAAAGATGATAAGGTCTCATATAGCCCAGACTGGCTAAATTCCAATTCTTGGGATTGGTATGGATTGATTTTAATTCTACTGTAAATCTTGGGAGCCTCAACTCAGTATTTGCCAAAACAATAAGTACATTAGTAGTTAGGGGAAGGAAATGTTATTGTTAAAGGTCCAGGCTACGTATTTAACACAATAGAATGCTTAAAAAAGAAAACCTTATGAATATATAAAAATAAATTTGTTTCCTCTGAAATACTTCAAATCATTATTTCCTTTATAAAAAATTCTTCCAATATATACTTAGAAAATAAAATTATTCAATTGTGCTTTTAAAAATGAAGTTAAGAGGTGAATATGATCAAAATAAATGGTATGAGATTCTCAAATAATTAATAAAAATATTATATCATTTGAATTTAACTTTTTAAATTAATTTTTTTTTGTCTTTTTGAGACAGGGTCTCCCCATAGCACTAGCTGGCCTGGAACTTGCTATGTAAGCCAGGCTGGCCTTTAACTCACAGAGATCTGCCTGCCTTGCCTCCCAAGTGCTGGGATTAAAGGCATGCACCATCAAGACTGGCTTTAAATTAGAATTTTTAATTAAGTAATAAGACTGTAGGGTAGCTGCTATATATTATAATGCATACACAAATGAATAGACAAGCTGGGTGTGGTGGCATACCCCTTTAATCCCAGCACTTGGGAAGTGGAGGCAGCTATTTTCCCAGTCCCTATTTTTTGTTTTGGAGGTTGGGTCTTGCTATGTAGCCTATGAACAAACCTAACTTACAGAACACCAGGCTGGGGAGAGAGCACAGTCGTTAAAGTGCTTGTCTTGTATGTATAAGGACCCAAATTTGATCCCCATAACCCACTTAAAAAAATAAATAACTGGGCCCAGTGGCATGCTTGTAATCAAAGCACTGGGAAGGGTCCCTGGGGCTCGCTGGCTTGGAGAGTTCTAGGTCAGTCTCTGACCTTGTTTCCAATAAAAAAAAATGAATGGTGCCTGAAGAACACCACTTGAAGTTGTCCTCTGGTCTCCACATGCATGTACACATGTGTGCACACAGCCCCAAGCACCCCCCTCCACACACACACACACACACACACACACACACACATACAGCAGAGAGACAGAATACAGGGGGCAATGTACATGTTTGTAGACAAAGTCCAAGTATAAAATCACCCTTCATGAAAGCTAAATTTGACTAACATTTATGATACCATTTTTTTTTTATCCTGGAATCAGAATGAAGATTTAAAATTTGGAGGTCAGTGATGCAATGTTGATTCTGTCTTCTAGCACTTTTCTCTGGTGCCCCTGCTCTTGCTGTGCTGGATTTATTGTTATTTCTGAAATAAGATAAACATGCAGCAGAGGCAATGGAAAAATGGTTAAATAACAAAAGCGATTAATAATGATGGGCACCAGTTTCTTGTTAAGGAAACAAAGAACATTTGAATGAAAAATTTGTGTTAGAATGGAATTATAAGTACTGGTATGAACTTGCAGATTTTGACACATAGATAGATAGATAGGTAGGTAGAGAGAGAGATGAGTAGATAGATATATTTGATATAACATACATTCATTCTCTAATTCTGGTGTGGAACAGCATCTCCCAATAGTGTTGAGCATATGTTCACAGTTGGCTCCAAAATACCATCTTCTTGGGAAAGAAATTGGGACTCCTTATAAAAATGTCTGACTCCAGGGTTGGTGTGAGGGAACAATTGTGTGTTTGAAAGGAAGAAAACATTCAAAGATGATGGGGGTTGGGAGAGAAGGTTCAGTGGATAAAGTGCAAACTAGACGACCAGAGTTTGGATCCCCTGCACCCACATAAAAGCCAGACAGTCATGCTAGACCACCTATAATCCCAGTGCTGGAGAGGTGGAGACAGGATCTCTAGAGCAAGCTGGCTGGCTAGATTAGTTGAATTGGTGAGTTCTGGGTTCAGTGAGATGCCCTGCCTCAATAAATAAAGTAGAGATTGATTACAGAAAACACCCAGTGTCGGCCTCTGGCACACACACACACACACACACACACACACACACACACACACACCTCCACATACATGCAAACGTGCATACACACATGCTCACATACTCCCACATGCAAAAATAAATTTAAAAAAGATGATGGAGAAGGCAAAGAAGCCAATTGGAAGAAAATTTCCATTGGCCACAAGGACAACAATGAAAAATTATGAGTCCATAGCTAATATAAAACTAAATTTATAAACGAATACATTGAGGGTTTGGGTTAGGTATGGTGATCATGCTTGTAATTCCAGCACTTGGAAGTTTGAGGAAAGAGAATCACTCTAGGTTCTAGGCCAGCCTGGGCTACAGAGAGAGACCCTGTCTCAAGAAAACAAAAATAAAAACAAAACAAAACAAATTTGAGGGTTTGGTGAAACTTTACATAGTTTCAAAGTACTGTTTTACCAAATATTTGTTATTTATTTATTTATTTATTTTTAATGTATCAAGAAAGGGTCTCGCTGAAACTCCAGGTGGTCTGGAACTTCTTATGTAGACCCGGTTGACCTCAGTCTCACAGAGATCCACCTGCCTCTGCCTCCTGAGTGCTGGGATTAAAGGTGAGTGCCACCCGAGTAATTTATTCATTTTTATTTTCTTTGTGTGAGTGTTTTGCCTGCATTATTTAAGTACATTTGGGTCATACAATGCCCACTGGAGGCCAGAAGAGGGAATCAGATCCCCTGGAACTGGAGTTACAGACAGTTGTTAGCCACCATGTGGGTGCTGGGAACCAAACCTGGGTCCTCTGCACAAGCAGCCAGTGCTCTTAACCACTGAGCCACCTCTCTAGCCCCAGACCAAATACTTATTAATAACAAAGAGAGAAAGAGTATCCATCCAGTGATGAAGTGGTGAGACATCATCTTAATCAATGATCAGAGTCAAATGGAATGAAAAGCTTAAGAACAGAGCTTTTCCTCTGTGATATTCTGACAAAAATGGAACCCCTGTACCCCGCAGGAAATGTCAGACAAATCCAAACTGAAGGACAGTTTACAGAATGACTTGCCTGAAAACTTTCAGAAAAAGACTCCAAATAGATCAGGAAATAACTGCAAGAATTGGCCAATGGGATTGCAGGAAATTAAAACACTTCTGGAGGGCTGAGACTGTAGCTCAGTTGTAGAGTGCTTGTCTAGCATGCTTGAGGCCCTGGGCTTGATCCTCAGCACCACTCCCACCCCAAACAAACAAACAAACAAAATAACAACAGTAAAAACAAGGCTTGAAGACTTGTAATCTTGTAAACCCAGGATTCAGGAGGTAGAGGCAGAATTGGAGGAAAAAAATCTTTGGCAACTGTGATCTAACAGAGGATTAGTATCTGGAATCCATAATAGCTCAAAAATTAAACCAGGGGCAGGAAACACAAATCAGGGCTGGAGGACAGCCAAAGAGCTCTAAGTCAGCGTAGCACAAATACACTTGCACATCAATGTTTATTGTAGTACTATTCACAATAGCTAAGATATAGAACCCACAGACATGCCCATCAACAGATAAATGGGTAAAGAAAATGTGGTGTGTTTACACCATTTGCAGGGAAATGGATGCAACTGAAGATCAACATGTTAAGTGAGAAAAGGCAGACTCAGAAAGACAAGTAATGCATGTTTTCACTCACATATAGAATCTAGGTGTGTGTGTGTGTGTGTGTGTGTGTGTGTGTGTGTGTGTGTACGTGAGTGATGGAACTAAAGGGGAAACTGTGGTTGGAGGAAGGGACCTAGAGGGAAGAAGAAGGGGGACAAGAGCTGATAATGGGTGGGAAGGAAGACACATGTGTCTCATTTGTGATTATTGACATGAAAACCTGAAGGGGAACTATGCAATTTGGAGGTAGGAAGGGAACTGACAGGAGAGGAAAAGGGCTGACCAGGGAGGGTGATGGGGGGACCAATATGAGCAAAATACAATGATGCGTATGCATCAAATTGTCATACTTGAAAGCCACTATTTTCTATGCTAAATGAAACAAAAATTCATTTAGGAAAAGAATAACTAGTCAGTAATTCTCCAAAACCTCAAGGTCACAAAGGTCAAGGAATGACTGATACTAAAGGAATCCGAAGAGACATCAGAGTAAATTTAACAGGGAATTCTAGACGGAACCCATTGTCTACAAAGGCTATTTTAAGAGTTACTTTCCTGATCTTGTTGGTTTTGCTGTGACTGTGGATTTATACAATAGTCCTGGTTATGAGGCATTGTCTTTACTGTCAAATGACTTAGGAAAATGCTCTTTGTACCACATTTGCAAATTTTCTCTAAGTTTCAGACGGTATCAAAGCAAAATGATGCCTACACAGAAAAAGAAGCAACTTAGCAGTCTTTGGGTTGGGAATTCTGGTGGAAACTTGCTGAGTGGTTTTTGAGCTCCAAAGCAAATGCTGGGGTCATGCAGCTGTGGTCACCTAGTAGTGGGGTTGGCCATTCCAAGGCACCTTAGTTCATGTTTCTAGAATCCTGGACAATGTTGAGGGTCACTCTGCAGGAATGTAGCCCCTGCTTCTGCAGCCTAGTGGTGAGTTCCCAGAAAAATGGTGGAAGCAGCCAGGCCCCTTCAAAGCCTCTTCACCTGGGTGTTACATAGGGTATCCCTTGTAAAATATTAACTGGGGCCAGGCATGGTGGCACACACCTTTAATCCCAACACTTGGGCGAGGCCAGCCTGGTCTCCATAGTGAATCCAGG
>NW_008360303.1:11295558-11312698 GCF_000622305.1 Nannospalax galili | reverse complement strand
AATAATAATAATAATAATAATAATAATAATAATAATAATAATTGGTAGCCTGAAGAGATAGCTCAGTGGTTAGGAGCACTGGCTGCACTTGCAGAGGACCCAGGTTCAGTTCCCAGCATCCACACGGCAGCTGACAACCACTTGTAACTCTAGTTCCAGGGACTCTGATCCAATGCCCTCTTCTGGCCTCTGCGGGCACTGCATGCATGTGGTGCACTTATATGCAGGCAAAACACTCCTACATTAAAAAAAAAAATAGAAAAGTTACAGCTACTGTCTTTCAAACCGTGTATCTTTCTGCACACTTCTAATTCACACCATGTGTTATTGTCACCAGGGAACACAGACTTCTTTTTTTTTTTTTTTTTTCGTCTTTTTGAAACAGGGTCTCCCTGTAGCCCCAGCTGACCTGGAACTTGCTACAGAGACCAGGCTGGCCTAGACCTCACAGAGTACTGGGACTAAAGATGTGTACCACCATACCCAGCATTTTGCAAGTTCTTAATCTCATAGATAAAAGAATTATAGAACAGACTCTGAAGGAAATTTGAGGACAATTTTATGGGGGTTTTAGAAAAAAAAAAACCTCACAAAACAAAACAGGAGGCAAGCTGCAAATCTCAGCAACTGCTGGGAGGAGGGAGATGGATAAGGAAGAAAGAGCCAGGCATGGTGACACAGGCAGGCCTGTAATTCCAGCACTTGGGAGGTAAGGTAGGAGGATCAGGTATTCAAGGACCACATGAGACTTTCTCAAAACAAAGAAGGAGGAGAAAGGGGGAAAGAAAGAAAGATGGAAAGGAGAGGGGGAAGGAAGGGAGGAAGAGGGATAGACAGATGGCTCAGTGGTTAAAGCACTTGGTAAGCAAGTGTGAGGGCCAGAGTTCGAATCCCCAGAACCCATGTAAATGCTGGGTAGGTGTGTCAGCCTGCTTGAGCACTCAGAATGTGGAGCCAGGAATTTCCAGAGCAAGGGGGCTAGACAGACTAGCTGTATCTGTGAGCGCTAGGCTCAATCGAGAGACCCTGCCTCAATGAATGAGGTGAAGAGTGACTGAAGAAGCCTCTCAGTGTCAATCGTGGGCCTCCGCATGCATGTGTACATATGTTCAATGCACCTGCATGCATATGCTCATCCACACATTTGAACACACACACACATATACACACGAGGAAAAAAGGAGAAAGTCCATCTCCCATTTTCTTTTTCCTTTTCTTCTTTCTTTCTTTCTTTTTTTTTTAGACAAGGTTTTGAGGTAGCCCCAGCTGGCCTAGAACTTGCTATGTAGACCAGGCTGGCCTCTGCCTCTCCAGTGCTGGGACAAAAGGCGTGCACCCATTTTCTTGGGTCTTCAAGTCTGTCATGTTTTTTCCACCTTCTGGATTCAGGCTGGTTGTTTTTATGCTGTTAAAGAAGATTTTTTTATTTACCATAAGGTCCTTGTCTGGGCAAAGAAAGTGCCTGCTGTCTACATCGAATAAGCATTATCAACCACTGAACAGTAAAGGGGATAAGTGACCATCAACCGTGCTATTTGTGCCACAGTATGCCACCATGTTGGTATTTATCTTTATGTCTCAAAAGCAGGCACCCGGAGGTCTATGTCAGAAAGGATGTTATCAGCCACGAACATGCCATTTGTACCAGAGGAAGCTGACCTATGAGGCAGACAGCTGGCTGCAAATGGTCCTTCCATTCTTTTTATTCTTGCCTACTATCCCCTATCAATATGATTTATAGGGTGAAGCTGAATATTGGGAGGCTGATGCAGGAGGATAGCCACAATTTCAAAATATTCTTGGGCTACATAGTGAATTCCAGGCCGTCCTGGGCTATAGGTTGAGATTATATATCCAAAACCAAACCAAACCTAAACCAAACCAACAAACAAAAAGCATGGACTGGTAAGATAATTAAGCAGGTAGGGATACTTGTGGTCAAACCTGAGGGCTCAAGTTCAATCCCTGGAACCCACATGGTGGAAGGAGAGAAGTGACTCCTGAAGGCTGTCCTCTCATCACATGGGTGCCCCCACACACACCCAAATAAATAAATAAAATGCAATGGAGAAAAATCCGACAGGCTGGAGATGTAGCTCAGTTGGCAGAGGGCTAACCTAGAGTACATGAAGCTGGAGTTTGATGCCCAGCAATTCCCAGCAATGCATAAACTGAGTATGGTGGTTCGCACCTGTAATCACAGCCCTCCAGAGGCAGAAGTAGGAGGATCAGAAATTAGAAGTTTAAGATATATATGTAGTATCCATTCTTGAACACTTGAGAACTTGTCTCAAAAACAAATTAAAAGATGCCAAAAAGAACAAGAAATATAAGTAAGCATTTGGTATCCTCTCTGTCCATGAATCTGCTAACATAGCTCAACAAATATAAAATGATAGATTTTGCTTTATTCTAGAAAAGACCTATTCCCTACATATCTCAAGACTCAGGGTTCCCACTAAGCTAGCATAAGGAGCAAACAGGAGAGCCGAGCCACCATAGGCAAATGAACTAGGTAGGCTCTAGGGAAAGCTGAGGAGGATGTCTTTCGCTCACTTCCTTCTGCTTGCTGTGAGAACTGGTCACTCCACATACACCTATTAGCCTCCCACCTTGGAGGAAGCATCTTCACAGACCTGCCTCCAGATAAGGAATTCCTGGCCTAGCTCCCCAAACCACTCAACAAAGGAAGTCTGCTTGAGCACAGCTCCAGGAAGCTCTGTCAGTAGCCACAGGCTCAGTTCCTGCTGGAAGGAAGCAATTTGAGAATTGGGAAAAGAAAAATGTTTTTAAAAATGCTTAGCAAAGCAAGCATAGTGGTTCAAGCCTGTAATCCCACTACTCTCTAGGCTAAGGTAGGAGTATGGCAAGTTTGAGGCTAGTTTGAACCATATAACAAGAACTTGTCTTAAAAACAAGGTAGAAGGTACGTCCAGGGTGTCTTGGCTGCAAGGCCAGGCCAGGCCCACCCACAGATGGGGCAGCCTATGTTGAGTGGCACCCACTGGGAGGAGGCCTGAGCTCGCCCAAAGAAGAGCCTCACATTCATTGTGGTGCTGCCCGGGGTGGGAGTGAGCATGCTCAACGTTGTCCTTAAGTCACACCACTGAAAGCACAAGAGACCAGAGTTCATTGCCTACCCCCATCTCCACATCAGAACCAAATACCTTCTTGGGGACATGGTAACCATACTCTCTTCCATAACCCTCATGACTATGAAGATGAATAAAAAGAACCTAGACCGTCACACAGGCAACAGAGGCCTCAATACTGTTTTGGACCGTTACTCTGCATGTGGACCAGTAAAGTACCATTGTTATAGGCTTGATACTCTTTTCTAGTCTCTGGAACTTTCCTGAGAGGGCATTCCTGTTCAGGTGATAGTCAGGCCCGTGTGGATTGACTCTTGAAGGGAGGAGACAATGGTAAATGTTCTTTTCCAGAAAGTCTCCTGGTAGATAGTAATAGTTGTGTGTGTGTGCACATGTGTAAGACAGAAGTCAATGTTGAGTCCTCAACTGTTCTCTACTTAAAAAATTCTTTCACAGTTTCACATATATATGTATACATATAAAATCTTTGATCATATTCCTTCATAGAGTGAGTTGAAAAGATTTTTAAATGAGTTTTTGTTTTTATGTGTGAGTGTTTTGCCTGCAAATATGTGTACCATGTAAGTGCCTGGTTCCCAGGAGTGTTGGATCCCCTAGAGCTGGAGTTGCAGAGGGTTGTTAGCCTCTGTGTGGGAACTGAACTCAGATCCTCTGCAAGAGGTGTTCTTAACCACTGAGCCATTTCCCCAGTTTATGAAAAGATTTTTTTTAGCATACATTTTGAACAGTTTCTATAACATAGAAATCATTGAAACACACTGACTTGTTTTGAAGAGTTCTTTAATAGACCCTGATTTCCCCTCCATTGCCTCAGCCTTTTTTTTTTTTTTTTTTTTATGACCCAGACTGGCCTGAAATCCACCATGCTGCTGTTATAATTTCAGTGTGAAATATCCCCGTAGGCTCATGTGTGTGAACACTTGGTACTCAGATGGTAGTGTTGTTTTGGGATGTTTGGGAATCTTTAAGAAGTGGAGCCTCTCTAGAAGAAGTAGGTCACTGGGAATGGGCTTTGCAGACAATGCTTGACCCCACTTCCTGTCCTGTTTCCTGACTTCACACTACTGCCACCACACTAAGAGCCACTCCCACCACCAGCCTCTTGGAGCTCCTGGTCTGAGGAATTATTTTTGGAACTACACACTCTATGATACAAGTACCCCTTGAACACTACAAATACTTCAACTGAAAGGCTATAGCTGATTTAAAAAAAAAAAAAGAAGCAAAGAAATCCAACCAGATGTATAAATTGTAATGCAATAGCAAGAAACATGGAAAATAAAGATAATACAACTCCTCCAAAGTTTATTAACCTTTTGTCAGTGGCATGTAGCAAGAGTGAGATAGATGAAATCCCCAACAGTGAACTCAAAGTAAGGACTATAAACAAAGAGCTGAACAAAATAAGGAAGGCAGTAGATGCTGTTGCAAGAAGAATTTAACAGAAAGGTAGAAATACTGAAGAGAACCCAATCTGAAAGGCTGGAAATGAAAATGTAGTAAGTCAAATAAAAAACTACATGGAAAGTATCTGCAATCGAGTGAATCAAGGAGAGGACAGATTATGTGTGCTTGAAAACAAGGTGGAGGAATTGCAGCAATTTAACAAGGACAAAGATAAAATAGTAATAAGGTGTCAGTGAGAATTCCAAGATATATACAACACTCTAGAAAGACCAAACTCATGAGTTATAGGCATAGAAGAAAGAGAAGACTCTTGTTCTAAAGGCATAAAAACATTTTCAAAAGAATCATAACAAAATTTCCCAGAGTTAGGAAGAGATGCCAATCCAGATATAGAAGGCATTTAGAACACCAAACAGACAAGACCAGAAAAGAACTTTTCCTCATCATATTATAATTAAAACACTAAGCATACAGAAGAAAGAAAGTATATTAAAAGCAACACGAGAAAAAAAACCTAGTTGCATATAAAGGCAGGCCCATCAGAAAAACACCAGATTGTTTCATTGAAACTTTAAAAGTCAGAAGGACTTGGAATGATGTAGCTCAAATTCTGAAAGATAACAACTGCCAACCCAGAATACTATACCCAGAAAGGCTTTCGTCATAAATGAAGGAAAAATAAAAAGTTCCTATGGTAAAAATAGACTAAAGGAATTTGTGACCACTAAACCAGCTCTATAGAAGACACTTGAAGGAATTCTTCAGATTGAAGAGAAAAGCAAATCCATCCATGAGGCCACAGGGAAAAATAAACCACTCGAGAATAGTACTAAGCAAGAGAGGAAGAGGGGAAAAAATATCTCAAACTCCCGAACACTACAAAAATCAACAAAAATGGCAGAAATAAACAATTTCCAATAACAACTGAGTGTTAATGGTCTTGGTTCCCCCAGTCAAGAGACATAGACTAATAGATTGCCTCAAAAAGCAGGAGCTAGCTGAGTGTGGTGGCACACATCTTTAATCCCAGCACTTGGGAGGCAGAGGCAGGTGCATATCCATGAGCTCGAGGCCAACCTGGTCTGATCTACATAGTGAGTTCCAGGTCAGCCAGGGTACATAAAGAGATCCTGTCTCAAAAAGGGGGAGATGGGAGGAAATAGCAAGATGACTCAGTAAGTAAAGGTGCTTGCCACTGAGCCTGACAACCTGAGTTTAATCCCCAGTACCCACACGGTAGAAGGAGGGAACCAACTCCCACAAGTTGTCCTCTGACCTCCACACACATACCAACGCATGCATTTAAACACTCATACACATACACATACATATACATATACAGAGAGAGAGAGAGAGAGAGAGAGAGAGAGAGAGAAAGACTATGATTTTAAAGGCAGAAACCATCTATTTGTTGCCTCCAAGAAACATACCTCACCACAAAGAGAGATGGCTCAGTGGTTAAGAACATTGACTGCTCATGCAGAGGACCTGAGTTTGGTTCCTAGTACCCATGTGGTGGCTAACAATTGTCTGTAACTCCAGTTCCAAGGGATCCAATGTCCTCTATGTGACCTCCATGGACACTGCATGACATGGGTGCATTTACACACATGCAGGCAATACATTCATACACATAAGATAAAAATAATAAATAAAATATTTTTTAAAAAGACAGATATTACTTTAAGGAGAAAGGATGGAAAAAGTTATTCCAAGCAAATAGACCTAGGAAACAAGCAGATGTCACTGTCCTAAGATCTGACAAAACAGACTTCAAATCAAAACTAGTGAAAAAAGATAAGAATGATGGTTAAAAAATAGAATCAGTCTAGATGCCCATTAGCATAAACTGATGAATAGATAATGAAAATGTGGTACATAAAGACAATGAAATTTTATTCATCTGTAAAGAAAAAATGAAATTTTCAGGTAAATGGAAGAAACTGAAAAATATTATACTATTTAAGA
Source organism: Nannospalax galili (assembly GCF_000622305.1). Lineage (NCBI taxonomy): Eukaryota > Metazoa > Chordata > Mammalia > Rodentia > Spalacidae > Nannospalax > Nannospalax galili. The sequence continues at coordinate 11,306,210 of NW_008360303.1, read as the reverse complement.
GGCAACCCAGGCCCAGAAGGAAAAATGCTTCATATCCTCTCATATGTGAATTCTAGCTTTGAATTTTAAATTTATGTGCTCAGTTTGGAGTACCTGTAGAGTTCAAGAAGTCAAAAAAGACCTATGAGAAGGAGAGGGGAAGAGATCTTAAGGGGTGAGGGCACAGTAGAACACATACATGAAAGTAGAGGGTGAAATACTGGTAGTTAAAGATTGAAGCAAGGATGAGGGCTGTGGGACAGGGAAAAGGAGGAAGTGGGAGTGGTGGTTTAACAAAAACTAAGGATGTATAAAAAGCCTTTATAGGCATCTACTGCCTTATAAGTTAATTTTAAAATATAATTTAAAAAAGAGTAAGTTTGGCTGGGTGTAGTGGTGCACGCCTTTAATCCCAGCACTTGGGAGGCAGAGGCAGGTGGATCTCTGTGAGTTGGAGGCCAGCTTGGTCTACATAGTGTTCCAGGACAGCTGGGGCTACAGAGAGACCCTGTCTCAAAAACACCAAAAAAGAAAAAAAAAAAAAGTTTGAACACAGATATTCTGTATGGGTGGACTTCCAGAAGACATGGGTAATTAAATGAAAATCTTAGTGCCAGCCGTGAGACACCACCCTATGAGTTATTGGTCAGGAAGTCATCAGAGGCCCCCAAACAGCACAGGCTATTACCATTGCTCTTGGATGTCCATCAGAACTAGATGGTAGGACCCTATTTTTGCAAACATTACACATTTGGTTGCAAGATAACAAGCCAGCTGCTGGCTAGCTTTCATAGTGCTGGAAGGTGTTATGCAGGCTGCTGGGGGAAAAAAAACATCAACGGTATTGCCAAGATGTGAACCCTGATACAATACAGACCCACTAGGCAAGATGTGCCCACTGGGTGTAATAGTGGCATGAAGGTTATAGGGGTAACCAACTGCTCTTGGAGTAGATTTGGGGCCTGCTCCACAGGAGACAGTTCATATCTGGTAGTGTAAACCTGGTCAGATGTCTTCAAGAGATCATGGGTCCTAGTGTGTGGCAATTTCCTCTGAGATAAGGCATTCCATCTTGGAGGGAAGCCCTTGAACATCCAAGAGGAGGTAAAACATTCCATTCTGCAGGGAAGCCCATTAAGAAAGGAGGTGAAACAGCAAGATATTCCAAGGTGAGGTGAAACAGTCCATTCCAGAAGCTTGTTAAGCTCAGGAAGTAAGAAACTTAATAGCTTCAGGAAGTCCCTGAAACTGACCAGGTTCTCTAGGTCCTCTGCCCCTTAAGCATATATAAGCCCTAAAGACTGATGAGGGACATTACCACACAAGCTGAGTTGCTTAGAAGAGGCTCAGACCAGCCAAGCAGCCTAGAAGAAAAACCAGATGAGCTGCCTGGAAGAGGTTCAGACCAGCTAGCTACATGGAAAGGACATTATCCAACCTGTTGACCTGTGATATTGCACAGTGTGCTCCAAGCTTCCTGCTTTTGTGAGCTGTCACCCATGCTGTGGTGGGCTTTTGGTGACGCAGTTATCTGAGTCACTTTTGCTCCTGTGCATGACCCCTCACTTATACTCCTGTAAGTAACCCCAGTAAAACCCATTGGTTCACCAAGTTGGACATTGGTGTTATCCTTACTTTGGTCTCTTGTCAGTTTCCTATCCAGGGTGAGTAGATGTTTGTTCATGTCTCCCAAGGAATAGTGCCACACAACACTTAGGGGGAATGCACTACTTTTGTCGTGCTAAATGGACATGTTGTCAAACTGCCTTCTAAATATTTATGTCCATACACATAGATTAGTGCTTTGCTCAGCCTTGGCCAGAGAAGCTTCTCTTTTGCAGTGCTCAGCAGCTAATGCAGAGACTTACAACTGGTCAAAGTGCTGAAAATAAATAACCACTGAGTCTTAGTCCTAAGACATCCACCCAAGGCTCAGGGACCGTCTTGGAAGACATGGTGGAAAGAATGTCAGGACATTTTAAAATTTCATTACTTTTATTTTACTATTATTATTATTATTATTATTAGTGTGTGTGCGCATATGGCGGTCAGAGGACAATTTTCAGGAGTTATTTCTCTCCTTCCACAATGTGGGTCTTGGGAATTGAACTCTGGTTGTAAGTTTGGTGGCAGTCACCTTTACCTGTTGAGCCATCTTGTGGCCCCATTTTCCTCTAATTCTTGAATGAAATGCTTAATTCTTTTATTTTTTCTTCAAATATTTATTTTTTCTGCAAGTAGATACAATATCAAACAGTATTGGAAGCTTATGTCAAGAAACAGCAAAGCTTCTCTTCCACTATTAAATGTAACTCCCCAGGAACAGCTGTTATTTTTATATTTTTATGTTGTAATTTCTCTTATTCAACTCCATCTTGGTTTGTTGTTTGTTTTATGAGACATGTTCTTACTATGTAGCCCTGGAACTTGCTATGTAAACCAAGCTGGTCTTGATTTTAGAGATCCACTTGCTTCTGCCTCCCGAGTGCTAGGATTAAAGTTGTTTCCCACCATACTGAGCCTTTGGTTTTTGTTTGTTTTGTTTTTTTAATCAATTAATTATTCCAAAGAGAGGCATTTTTAACACATTTTTCCAGAAATAACTTGAAGCAGGTTACATTAAAATATATATACAGGTTTCTGCCTGTTGACATGGCCAAGGAAGCATTGCTGAAGGCTCTTGTCTCCTGCCATCATGTCTAAGTCTGAGTCTCCTAAGGAGCCTGAACAGTTGTGGAAGCTCTTCAGTGGAGGGCTGAGCTTCAAAACAACTGATGAAGGTCTAAGGAACCATTTTGAGCAATGGGGAGCACTCACTGACTGCATGGTCATGAGAGAGCCAAGCACCAAGCGTTTCAGGGCCTTTGGGTTTGTCATTTATACCAGTGTGGAGGAGGTAGATACAGCTATGAATGCAAGGCCACACAAAGTGGATGGAAGCATTGTGCAACCAAAGAAAGGGGTGCCACCAGAAGATTCTCAAAGCCAGGTGCTCCCTTAACTGTGAAAAAGATCTTTGTTGGTGGAATTAAAGAAGACACTGAAGAACATCATCTATGAGATTATTTTGAACAGTACAGGACAACTGAAGTGATTGAAATCATGACTGACAGGGGCAGTGGAAAAAAGAGGGACTTTGCTTTTGTCACCTTTGATGATCATGATTCTGTGGATAAGATTGTCATTCAGAAATACCACACTGAATGGTCACAACTGTGAAGTGAGAAAAGCCTTGTCAAAACAAGAGATGGCCAGTGCTTCATCTAGCAAAGAGGTTGAAGTGGTTCTGGAAACTTTGGTGGTGGTTGCAGAGGTGGTTTTGGTGGCAATGACAATTTTGGTCATGGTGGAAACTTCAGTGGTCCTGGTGGCTTTGTGGCAGCCGTGGTGGTGGTGGATATGGCAGCAGTGAGGATGGCTACAACGGATTTGGTAATGATGGAAACAACTTTGGAGGTGGTGGAAGCTACAATGATTTATGCAATTACAACAATCTTCAAATTTTGGAACTATGAAAGGAGGAAACTTTGGAGGTAGAAGCTCTGGCCCTTATAGTGGTGGAGGCCAATACTTTGCTAAACTACGAAACCAAGGTGGCTATGGTGGTTCTAGCAGCAGTAGTAGCTATGGCAGTGGCAGAGGTTCTAATTACTGTCAGGAAACAAAGCTTAGCAGGAGAGGAAAGCCAGAGAAGTGACAGGGAAGCTACAGGTTACAACAGATTTGTGAACTCAGCCAAGCACAGTGGTGGCAGGGCCTCGCTGCTACAAAAAAGACATGTTTTAGACAATACTCATGTGTATGGGCAAAAAACTTCAGGACTGTATTTGTGACTAATTGTAGAACAGGTTATTTTAGTTTCTGTTCTGTGGGAAGTGTAAAGCATTCCAACAAAGGGTTTTAATGTAGACTTTTTTCATCCATGTTGTTGATTGCTAAATGTAAAAGTCTGATCATGACTGTGGTGGTTTGAATGAAAATGTCCCCCATAGGCTCCAAGTGTTTGGACATTTTGTCCCCAGATGATGGTGCTGTTTTGGGAGGTTTTAGAAGGTGTGGCTATCCTGGAGGAAGCATGTCACTGGGGGTGGGCTTACAGAGTTCTTAAGCCTTGCTAGATCTCCAGTTGCCCTCTTGCTCTCTGTGCCTGTGTGATGATGTGAGAGCTTAGCTTCTGCTGCTCCTGCTCCAGCCACCTCCAGCCACCTCCAGCCACCATTCCTCCCTGCCATGACAGACTGTAATTCTCCTGGAACCATAAGCTCAAATAAATTCTTCCTTCTATAAATTGCTTGGGTCAGTGTTTCTATCACAGCAACAGAAAAGTGACTACTACAATGACATTGAATAAATGTGTCATATATATGTATAAAATGAAGTTTAAAGGGGGGAATAGGAATAAGAAGCAAAGACCAAAGGATTTGCCAACATGGGGTCAACTTTGGTGGAATAATGAAGGTTTCCATTAACTTTGCTCTTTTTTTTGAAAATCCTGATGAGTTTATTGGACTCGTTAACAGAGCATAGGGTGGGGCTTTATTTATAGAACAGTTTCACCCTCCCCCCAAATTTACAGCTGTGCTGGAAAGTCCACATTCAAATATAGATCCTGTGACTTCCCAACAGCCACACAAAATGGTGAGAGAGGTGCCTCATTGTGTTCTTGCCTTATATTTTTTAGCCCCTTCCCCACATGGAGTTAAGGTCAACTGATTGGGTGGGAGGGGTAACTGACTTCCCCATCAACTCCTTGATGAGCATAGGAAGGAGATGTGACTATAGCTTGCCCACATAGTGGTCAGAGGACACTTCCAGTTAACACTCCACCCCTTCTTCTGGCTCTTACATTCTTTTCACCAACCTCTTTCACAAAAGTCCCTGGACCTTGGAGGCGGTGATAGGTGTGGAATGATCTTCCTCCCATTGTGGCAAGACACTGAACTTTCAGGTCTCTGCATCATCTGTTTTCCATGAGCTGTTGATCCATTTCAGTGGGATTCCATCTACTATAAAAATACAAACAGCAAGAAGCAAGAACATCTAAACAGTGGCTGCTATAATAATTTAACCTATGGATGTAAACACAAATGCTTGGATGGTATTTTAGCAGGTGCCTCACATCCATCTAACAAAACAATTGCAGTTGCGTCTCCACTGGGACCTATATCCTCCCCTGCCCCAGGGGTTTGGCCTGGTCTTCACTACCAGATGTGTGTTTCTCTCTAGGAGTGGGCATTATATCTAATTGAAAATTTGCTGGTTGTATATACACTAGACACTCCACTATTGCATCAGCTGGAACATCTTGTTCAGCATATTGATACTGTAGCACTTGGGGCCCATCATTGAGCAGAATTATAAGGGATGGTTCTCAGCCATCTGCATGTCGCCTTCTGGCATTTTGAAAGCCACCCATCCAGTGGCAGGGAGTTTCCAGCTTAGTCCAAGCTTGATTTCTCCCTCTCCCACACTGAGCCTTTGTTTTCTGAGACAAGTTCTCACTCTGTAGTCCAGGCTGGCTTGATAACTCACTCTAGCCCAGAGACTCAAACTCATGCTGATTCTTCTGTGTCAGCCTCTTGGCCAAAGAATTGAAAATAAAGATTCACACAGTTTTGCAAAAGAAGCAAGATAAGGGCTAGTGAGATGCCTCAGTAGTTAAGAGCTCATACTGCTCTTGCAGAGGACCTGTACCAGCATCAGGAGGTTCACAACTGTCTGTCACTCCAGCTCCTGAGAGGTCTGTTATTTCTGGTCTCCATGGGCACCTGCATCTACATGTGCAGACACACATAAACATAATTTAAAATAATAAAAATAGGGGACTGGAGAGATGGCTCAGTGGTTAAAAGCACCGGCTGCTCTTGCAGAGGACCCGGGTTCAAATCCCAGCACCTACATGGTAGCGAACAACTATTCATAACTCTAGTTCCAGGGAATCTGATCCCCTTTTCTGGCCCCTGTGAGCATTGCATGACATAGGTGCATTTGCATACATGCAGGCAATATACTCATGCACATAAAATAAAAATAATAAATTAAAAAAATAATAAATTCCAACAAAAGCAAGATAATTTTATTCAGAGCAAAGCCATAGTACAGATTAGAGAAGAATACACTGTCAAAACTTACAACAGGGCCTGGAGAAATAAATGGCTCAGCAGTCAAGAGCACTGGTTGCTCTCGTAGAGGACCTGGATTCAACTCTCAGCACTCACATAATGGCTAACAACAATCCATAACTCCAGTTCCAGGGTATCCAATGCCCTTGAATACTCAAGGGCTTTCATTTCTAATTTTTACTTTTTATTTTATTTTTGTGTATGAGTGCTTTGCTTGCATGCATGTAAGTGCACTGTGGGCACATACTATGCCTCAGGAGGCCAGAAAAGGGAATTGGATCCCCTGGAACTGGAGTTGTTAGCTACCTTGTGGGTGCTGGAAACCAAACCCAGGTCTCTGCAAGAGCAGTCAGTGCTCCTGAGTGGACTGATGGACTGTCAGCCACCTCTCTAGCCTCAAGGGTGTCCATTATTATTCAGGGCTTCCTTTTATGGTTCAAAAGAAAGAGGGACTGGTTACTAAGGGACATAGTTTGGGTGGGTCTCTATTTTGATTGATAGATAAGGTCATATTTTTCCACTACGCATGTCCCTCCTGTAATGCATCTGATTTTAATACTATGCATACCCAATTATGCATAAACATAAACTGGTAAATAGGGGATTCCCTATAAAATGTTACTAGAGGACAGAGTTTTGCCTTACTGTTCATGCACACAAAACCAGTTCAGGTCAGTTCAGCCCTTGTGTTCTTCATACCTAGATACGTTGGGAATACACTTGAATAGAAACTGTCTAGATTTGTTTGTCACCAAGGGCAGGGAAACTTACACCATTGTTCAGAGATGGGAGTACGTGCAGCCCAATGCAGGTGAGGAGGTTAAGGGGATTCTGAGGTTACTAGTTTCATTGTTTGGAGAGGAGTCTATGTGTACATAGTATGTACAGGTGAAGGAATCCTGTGGCCCAGTGCAATATTATAAGGGGTGTGTGTGCGTAACCCCAAACCAAATAGGGGTCCCAAGCCAAACTCTCTGATGCTTGCCTGTCTCAGTACAGTGGTTGACTTCTGTACTTCCTTTCTTCCATTCTCAAATAATTTTAAATAGCCAAATAAAAGGCTGGGAATGTAGCTCAGTTGGTAGAGTGCTTGACTAACATGCATGAAACCCTGGGTTTAATCCCAAGTACTGCATAAACTGGGCATGCTGGTATATGTCTGCAATTCCAGCACTCAGGAGATGGAAGCAGGAGGATCAGTTCAAGGTCATCCTTGGCTATATAAGAAGTTTAAAGCCAGCTGGACTATGTGAGAGCCTGTCTCAAAAATAGTGTGTGTGTGTGTGTGTGTGTGTATGTGTGTATCCATATAGTCAATGTGTATATTGTTCTGCTCATGTAAATACTGTTTATTGTTAAGCCAGAAAACACACAGAAATGAATTATACATTTTTTCCAAAACATTTTCTGGATTCCCTATGATTAACAATTGACTTGCCGCCTTCCTTCATTTGCTTGTTTTCACTATACTTGTTCTTTTTCTTTCTTTTCTTCTTTAATGCTCCAAGAGAGCAATAATTTTTCCAAAGTCTCGTTCACACCAGACAATTAATGATTGCCATTTTTATCTTCCTGGAAATCTTTGTCCCATGGCCCCACTGTCTGCAGAAGCCCATGATGCTGTAACAAAATACCTCTGAGCAGATAATTTATAAACAAGGCAGTTCTGAAAGCTGGGGCATCCAGGGTCAAGGTACCAAGAGGTGGAGCATCTGATGAGACCTTGATTTCTTATTCGTGCCTTCTGTCAGCACCCTCTTTCCCCTCCCCCAACCCTCTTTTCTAAAAGCCCCATTGGGGGCAGGAGAAATGGCTCAGTGGTTAAGAGCACTGGCTGCTCTTGCAGAGGACCTGGGTTTGATTCCCAGCACCCACATGGTCGCTCACAACTGTCGGTAACTCCAGTTCCAGAGGATCTGATGCCCTCTTCTATCTCTGCAGGTATTGTGCAACATGGGTGCACTTATATACATGCAGGCAATACACTCATACACATAAAATAAGAATAATAAATTAAGTATTAAAAATTATAAGGGCTGGAGAGATGGCTCAGTGGTTAAGGGCACTTATTGCTCTTGCAGAGGACACAGGTTCAGTTCCCAGCACCCACATGGAGGCTAACCACCACCTGTAATTCTAGTTCCTGGGGACATGACACCCCCTTCTGGCATCCACAAGCATTGCGGGACACAGGCGTACTTATATTTGGGTGAAACACTTATACACATAAAATAAAAAATAATTAAAAATTAAATAAAGTCCCAATGATAGAATCATCTCTTTATTTTTGTGTTTTGTTTGTTTGTTTGGTTTGAGACAAGGTCTCCCTGTAGCTCCAGCTGGCCTGAAATTTACTATGTAGATTGAGGTAGCCACAATCTCACAGAGATCCACCTGCCTCTGCCTCCTGCATGTTGGGGCCAAAGGCCTGTGCCACCACACCCAGTTTTAGAATCACCTCTAGAAGATCCACTCTTAATATTATTGCACTGAGGATTTGGTTTCAATGCATGAATTTGGAGGGGACACAGTATTCAAACTATAGTCCCCACCATCCTATGCCCGCATGAATTAATGGCTTCCTGATTGTGTACAGCTATTAAGAAGGGGCATTCTGAACCTAGAAAGATGGCTCAGCAGTTAAGAGCCCTGGCTGCTCTTGCAGAAGACTTGGGTTTTGTTCCCAGCACCCACATGGTGGCTAATAACTGTCAGTAACTCCAGTTCCAGGGAATCCAACAGCTTCTCCTTGTGCCAGCAGGCATTGCACAGACTGGAGCACTTATATGCATTCAGGCAAAACACTCATACATATAAAAGTAAAAATAAATAAATAAATAAATAGAGAGGGTAGCCTTGTTTTCTTTAAAAATTTTTATTTTTATTTTATGTGTATGAATGTTATGCCTGTATGTATGTGCACCCATGTTGTGTAGTGCCTATGGAAGCCAGAAGAGGGTATTGGATCCTTGGAACTGAAGGTATGGATGGTTGTTGGCCAACATGTGGGTAATGGGAATTGAACCTGTGAACCTGGGTCCTCTGCAAGAGCAGTCAGTGCTCTTAACCACTGAGCCATCTCTCGAGTCTCACATCCTTGTTTTCTGGCTCTCCTGTATATTAAGTGTGTTCTCAACAGTCTAGAGACCATCTCCAGTCAGTGTGAATGCAAAGGAACTTTACATCATTGTAAGAGTAAGGGAAGAGAGTCTCCAGGCTGAGCAGCCAGAACCTCTTCCACGGTAACTGGACGGGTTGGGGTAACTGCCCCCTCCACCATGATCAGGAAGCTGCTAAGTCTGAATGCTGCTTCAATAATGGCTAGCACCAGAGCCAACCACTCTGCTCTATCGGGGTTGCCTCCTGCTGAACGAGGAGGATGCCTGGGAATCAGCCTGCCATGGCCACAGCTGCCTCCACAGTCTGTATTAGCTAATTCAGTCCCAAGTCACGTGCTTTCAGCATGTATCTTCTTGAGTGAATCCAAATAAGCTGATTCTGGAATCTTTGCTTCAGAAGGTTAGGAATGCTTCACTTTCAGTTTTCCAGCCTCTGCATTACAGGAAAAACATTCTAATATTCTGGGACAGGTGCTGTGCATGACACTGTACAGTATGTACACAGCACAATATGTGCTCTCCACACATAAACTTCCATTCCCACTAAACATAATAAACTTGCTGTGATAGTATGAATAGATGAAAATATCCTCACCATCTTCCCACAGGAGGAGCCCCAAAATTTCATGGTCATCTCAGTGATATTCTTTCCTTCTCTAGCTCAGTCACAATCCTTCTTGTAATTAAATAAGCTCATGATCATGAGTATGCACTATATTAAATAGGGGCAAAAATAAGGGAAAGGGAAAATTAATCCATATATATACATATACATATATATTTATACACACACACACACACACACACACACACACACACACACGAGACAGGGTCTCATGTAGTCCAAGCTTGTCTTAAACTTACTATGTAACTGAGGCTGACATTAAACTCCTGATCCTCAAATGTGTTTGTTTGTGTGTGTGTGTGTGTGTGTGTGTGTGTGTGTGTGTGAAAATACACACAGAGAGGACTAACTTCTACAACTGATCATGAAGAGTAGTTAGCATTCATTACCACCGACTCCATAACATGTACTGTGTTTCCGTGATCTCATTTGTCCCACAGATAGTTGAAGGATTTTTCCTAGTAGGGCGACCAAACCTTCTCTTTTGAGTGTCTGAGCTTCTGTGTATTGAGGTGTTTGTATTCCCATTATATTTTAGCACTAGACAAAGCAATCCAGAAACTTGTTTTTTATCCCTGCTGCTCTGGACTCTGCTGGGTTCAAAGTCTTAGTGTTAGAGAGGAAAATGGTTCCTCTGACAGTTTCATTAAAAACCAGATCTTGAAACCTGCTCCTAGCGCTTTTGGCCTCCTCCTGCCACGGAACTATAGACAAATAGGAGACTTGTGTATTAATTGAGATAATTGATTAGAAATATCACACATGGATATTAGAAATATCACACACAGTCAGGAAAGAGTATGTTCA
>NW_008360303.1:11291685-11295363 GCF_000622305.1 Nannospalax galili | reverse complement strand
AAATGAATTATCTGTACCAAATGCTGTGTGTGGGCTATCAGGGTGCGGAGTAAGATAGTCAGCAAACCTGTAGATAGTATTGTTGGCAGGAATGTTTAAGTGGTAAACAGAAATCCATAGTTATTATGAAGTTGTCTTACGTTCATCCTCACCACAATGGAAGATGTTCCTTATCAGCACCCTGAGCTGGTACCCTTTCAGGGTCTCAGTGCTGAGTCATGAAGCACTGAGCCTTAGAGCTGTTCCCATATGATTTTTTTCTCCTGTGACTCCCAACATAATGATTACATTTCCCAGCTGCCCTTCTTTGCAGTCTGACCTCACAACTAAGTTATAGCAAATGGACTGTGATCAAAGATCCATTTTTAGTGCATGCCTTTAAAGGAAAGTAACTGGCTTCTCCTTCCCTTTTTGACTTCAGCTGATTAAAATGTGGACCTGAGTGTGGGAGCTAGCATAGCCACCTTGAACCACAAAACAAGATCCAGAAAAGAGAGTTAGAAAATGGCATTTTGAGACTTTTCACTACATAGACAAGGCTGGCCTCGAACTCACAGAGATCTGCTTGCCTCTGCCTCTCAAGTGCTGGGATTAAAGGTGTGTGCTACCATGCCCAGCTGGAAAATGGCATTTTGGAAAATGGCATAAAAATCAGGAAAAAGTCTGGCTCCTTGATATTAAAAAGCTGCCACATTAGTCTGTATTTCTCACTGGAATGTATTTATTTATTTGTTTGGGATTTTTGAGACAGGGTCTCATGTTGCCCAGGTTAGCTTACTACATAACTGAGGCTGACATTAAACTCCTGATCTTCCAGCTGCTACCTCCTTAGTACAGGGATCACAAACATGTGTCACCATACCTTGCCTACTGGTAATTTTACGGGAGAAAAATACACTTTATTCCTATTACTTTTGTGTTGCTTAAGCCATTGTATTTGCTGCCTAAAGTATGGCTTAACTGGACAGATACTTAGCAGTAATAAATACAAACCAGCTTTGATTAGGAGACACATCCATTTTGTTGAGCCAATATACACTCTCCAACATTATTGTCATCATAGGTTAATTTTTACTGGATCCCAGGAAACAGCCATTAGAGGGCTGGGGAAAGAGTTTGATTGACACTCAACAGAACAATGTGCTCACCTGATTTTACAGAGTTCTCTGCTGGGTGGGAGGTGAACTAAATGACTCTTTTTTTTGTTTTTTAAATAAATTTTGTGTGTGTGTGTGTGTGTGTGTGTGTGTGTGTGTGTGTGTATAAGAGAGAGAGAGACAGAGACAGAGACAGACAGCATACATGTGGTGGTCAGAGGACAACTTTCAGGGGTCAGTTTTTTCCTTCCACCATGTGGGGCCTAGGGATCCAACTCAGGTCATCAGGCTTAGCAGTAAGAAGTTTTACTTGCTAAACCATCTCGCTGGCCCTAGATGATCATTTGTATAGGAATATAAATAACCCTGTGTTCTCGAGAGGTTGGGATACTGTCTATAGTTTACTCAAGCCTCCTTGTTGCTAATGTTCCCAGTGTACAATTTTCCCAGGTCCCTGACCAGTCCCTGACCATTCTGCCAAACCACTAGCCCAAAAGTCACTGTCTTTAGCTTTTGGCCATTCGCTCTTCCTGGGAAAGCAGGTAACTGTACTGCTGCTTAAAGTTCTCCCCACCAGGGGGGGCATGGCTTTTTAGGGTTACTTCTGGGCATGTGTCTAATGCCATAGCAGTGCCAGCACTTACCTCAATATTGTAGGGCAAGCTGGCATTTTTCTTCCTCAGGGTAGTATTACCTGGATTTCATGAAGCCATATGTGGGAGCCAACATGGAGCATGAGTACATGTGCTGGAAGATAGGGTCAATTGCTGGATTTAAGGACCAACTTCAGATCAAACTCAATTGCTGTCTCTACTTAGTGATGGAGTGCAGCTGGTCACTCCTAACCCCAGGGCAACTATCTTGGATTAGGTAAAAAAAAAAAAACAAAAAAAAAAAAAAAAAAAAAAAAAAAACAAAAAAAAAAAAAAAAAAAAAAAAAAAAAAAAAAAAAAAAAAAACACCCAATTTGTGATGAGTAACAGGGCTAACTAATCTTTTCTTTTTTGTGGTCATGCATATAACCTTTATCAGGATTCAATATCAAATTAAGAGATACTTATCAAAAAGACAGTAGGTATTTGTTGAAGAGAGAGAATGTCTTTGTGATAAAATTCCAAGAGGCTTTGATGGAATTTTCTTGCTTAGGCCTGCCAAAAGTTTCCACATAGCATTCCAAATTACCCAAACACACATCATTCACCATTGTATGCTATGGGTCTGAGGGACCAGGAACTCTCACTGCAGTGGGGACCCACTGATGGCCTTCTCTCATTGTAGGTCTTATTCAACATCAATGGCTTTGTAAGTTGCTCAGTAAAAGTCTGGAGCAATACACCCCATTATGGCACATATTAACCTCCAAATACTCACAGTCCAGGTATGTGTTGCCTTCTCAAAGCAGTTTCAAGGCATATCAAGGTGTCTTTGTTTTCATAGAGAATACACTGATAGGACTCAAATAATTAAAATCTAGAAGTTTTCTGATACAGTAGGATGAAGTTTTCTGATACAGCAGGTTGATTGGACTGTATAGTATCATTCTTTAGCAGAATTAGCAGTTAGCTGCTCACCAAAATAGTAAAGGTATACCAATTTCTCCATTGGGAAAAATAAACTAGTTCTAATTTTCATCTTAAGATAGAGAAAAATGTATTTATCAAATACACAAGTGCATGTAAGATATGATATCTTGTTGATTTGAGCCAGTAAAGAAATGGCAGCTGGGCCTTACACCTGTGATTCCAGCATTCAAAAGGTTGAAGCAGGAAGATTTTGAGTTATGAGATCAATATATATTGAGAGAGAGAGAGAGAGAGAGAGAGAGAAATTGATGACTCATGGTGTCAGACTTATTTGTCTACAGTATAAATCAACATCAAGTTCACAGGTTTCCAATTTTGTGTGTGTATATGCCCCAGTTAGCTGCATGTACCAATCATTTAAGAAAATGATTGGAGTTGGAGTTTATTAAAAAGAGGTTTCAGGGTCAAGCGTGGTGGTGCAAGCCTTTAGTCCCAGCCCCTGGGAGGCAGAGGCAGGCGGATCTCTGTGAGTTCAAGGCCAGCCTGCTCTACATAACGAGTTCCAGGCCAGCTGGGGCTACAGGGAGACCCTGTCTTAAAAAAGACCAAAAAAACAAAATAAAATTAAAAAATAAAAAGAGATTTCAACACAGATTTAAACATGGAGGTTAAGAGAAAAACAGGAGCTCAGGGCAAGACACGCCCGTGTGTGGGTGTGGGCTTCTCCAGTCACCAGCAATCATTTTTAAGTACTTTTATAGCATGGTAGTTTTCAACCACTCTATAAGGTGTTGCTATTATTGCTCCCATTTTACAGATGAAGAAACCATAAGATTAAGTGACTAAGAAGCTTGCTGAAGGTCATACATTGGTAATTAAATACAAGTGGTTTAGATCCAGGCCAACTTTCTTAATTACTTCCTTATAATAAATAAAATTTTAAGCTGAAAAACATGACTGGCCTTACACATGTTGCAGTGAAGAGAAAGCTGCAGAAATTGTTAGAGCTTATTCATTGAGAAAAGAGTTAGCCAACTGCGGTGTCTTAGTTTGTTCTT
>NW_008360303.1:11280571-11289734 GCF_000622305.1 Nannospalax galili | reverse complement strand
TATATATATATATATATTTTAAATTGGTCTTTTTGAGACAAGGTCTCCCTGTAGCCCCAGCTGTCCTGGAATTCACTATGTAGACCAGGCTGCCTTGAACTCACAGAGATCCGTCTGCCTCTGCCTCCCAAGTGAGTGCTGGGATTAAAGGCATGCACCACCATGCCTGGCTATATTTTGTTCTTTTTTAAAAAAATATTGAATTTTTGTGTATTTCATACAGAATGGCTATAATTTGTTTTTTTAAAAAAAAATTATTGAATTTTTTTAAACCAGGTGTGTGGCGCATGCCTTTAATCCCAGCACTCGGGAGTCAGAGGCAGGCGGATCTCTGTGAGTTCAAGGTCAGCCTGGTCTACATAGTGAGTTCCAGGACAGCTGGGACTACAGGGAGACCCTGTCTCAAAAAGACCAAAAAAAAATTATTGAATTTTTGTGTATTTCATACAGAACATCTTAATCAACTTTATACCTCCTTCCCCATTGGCACTCACCATAGCCCCCCAACTGGAGTTCATACATTCTGTAATTTGTGTTAAGTCCTATCATGTTGAGTTAGTGTCCCCAGATGTCCCTCAGTGCAAGTTCATCCACTGGGATCTAGTCAGCTAGAGGGAGAGTCCCTCTTTTTAAGATCGGCTCTTCCTCACCCAGCAGTAATCAGTTGCCAATAATTCTTTGACTAAGATTGGGACCTGCTGTCCATTTCCACGGTTCTGTGCTGAGTTTTTGTCTGAGTTTGCTTGGGTCTTGTGCACGCAGACACCATTGCTGTAGGTTCATATGAGAAGGGTCCCAGGAGCTGTAGGACTCCATTTCCATATGGTCATGCACCTCCTCCCTGGCTCTTACAATCTCTCTGCCCGCTTTTCTGAAATGGTCCCTGAGCCCTGGGTGGATGGAGTTTAATATAAGAGTCCTGTCCAAGGGTCCACACACTGCAGAATCTTACTCTTCAGGCTTTGGCTATTTGTGACCTTTTGTGTTCCTGGTCCCCTGTTGCATGAGGGAACTTCATTGATGAGAACTGAGAGGTGCATTAGTGTCCTTTTTACCCCTTGTTCTATGTTCTGTGAGCCTTAGGTGTAGAGGTTGCATCCTAGATGTGTCACTTAGGCTTGGGCAATTCAGTCAATCTGTGTATGACCAGTTGTGGAACTCTGTAATAATCTCTATCTGTTGAAAAAGAAGCTTCTTTGATGGGTGGTGACTGAGATACTGTCTGTAAATTTAAGGATCCATATTTTGCACATAGTAAGAAATATTTATCTAGGGATGTGACAGCCTTGGGGTTTTCTCTAAGATCTATGACCTCTCCAGCCATGCTGTATTTGGCTATGTTTACAGTACCACACATGAGTTTCCTCCCATTGAGTGGGCTTTAAGTCCAAATAGGTGGCTGTTGATTACCCCCAAGATAAAAGCACCACTACTGTACCAATGTTGCTTGCTGTGCCAGTCATTGGTGTGGTTATTAGCACCTTAATGTTTTTTTAGAGCAGCTAGCTCTTGTACCTCCCTATGTTGGGCATGGAACGCAGGGCCTCAAGTATATGTTAGGCAAGCATTCTGTGGCTGCCCTGCATCTCCAGCCCCTTTCCTTGCTTTTTTTTCTTCTGTTACTTCACTTGGATATTTGTGGAATTAGGCTTCTTTATGTTCCTTTTGATTTCATCATGTGTCTTCCTCCTAAAATAGGGAATTTCTTGAAGGGAGAGGTCATAAATCATTTCCTTTTATCTTCAGCACCTAACAAACAATAGAAGATCCCTAACCATAAAGACAGAAAATTATTCTATTCAAAATAAATGGCAGAAATTATTCAAACTTAGTATTTATGGCTACATTCTTCCCAAGGTCACAACCTTGTTTTAGAATATTTTATTGAATAAATCCCAATACTATTCTTCTAAGAGAGTTAAACATTACTTTCCTTGTTTTCCAATCAAGGGCTTAACTGTCAAAAGGTCAAGTGACTTACCACAAGTTATAAACCCAGTCAGTAGTGGAAAAAACAATCTGAGAGTTTCTCTTCTTATTACAAAAAGATTCTCCCGAAGTTAAATTAACACACATAAGAATGAAAAAAATTAAGAATCGTGTTTTATGAAAACCAAGCAAAATTTGAATACAAAAGTCATTGATGTTAACTTTATTACAAGTAAATTATTTTGAAAATTGACTTTTAAGACTGTTCAGAAGCTTCTTTCTATGCTATTTTTGTTTTCTACACATTATTTCAGTAATAAAGGCTGCATCCTCCCAGGAGGGATGCCAGGCGGATGTGAGATAAACTGCAGATGAGTTAACTTGTTTTGGCTTCAGTAAGGAAATGTGGTTGCTCCAGATGCTTCCATGCTCAGAGTACATCGGATCCAGTGGGCAGGAGAAACTGGGCCAACACTCAAAGAAGGGGGCGTTCTTTTAGCTAATAACAAAGCTTTCTCTTCCGTTGACAAGGGTTTATTTTTCTTTTTTTTTTTTTTTTAATAGGCCCAGCTGGCTTGGAACTCACTATCTAGACCAGGCTGGCCTTGAACTCATAGAGATCTGTCTGCCTCTGCCTCCCAAGTGCTGGGATTAAAAGTGTGTGCCACCATGTCCAGCTCTTTTTTTTTAAGGAAAAATACTATTACTACCTGGCTATAGATTAGTTGTTGCTGGTGATCCAGAAGACCTGAATTTCTACCAGTAGAAATGGTTATTTTTGCCTTTATGTCTGCTCCAGTGACTGTACCCTCTGCCTTTATTAATGGTTTTCACCATCCATTGAACTGAGCTGAAAACCTCGAGTTCATCCCACAGCTCCTTCTTTCTCAACTTGCTATATCAGCTCATTCCATCTTCTCAGTAGAGACATCAAATCTACTCTTCTCTTTGTGTAATGTATCAGCCATCACTGCCACTGCCTAGTCTGAGGCTGGGCCTCTGCTTTTCTCTCATATGGTATGACCATCTTCCGGGGACTTTGACTGCCTCCACTCTCTCCTATCCTGAGCTATGTTCCTCACCAGTTTAACAGTTATTTGTTTACCTAAAAACTATCAAGGGCTTATCTTTGCCCACAGGTCAGAATAAAATCTCTTTAATACATTTATGTCCCCACAGTCTTATTTTTTTTTCATAAAATAGCTTTATGTGCTTAGAAGACAGAGGTCTGTATTATGAAGGAGAAGGGTGAACACATCCAATAGAATTCATGAATAAAAACTTTTCCCAAGTTCACAGCACACAGAAGGCCAAGAACAAACACTGCCTGAGCCACACGGGTTGTCCTCCCAACTTTTACAATCACGTTCTTTTGTTGTTTTGTTTTTATTAGCAAATATTATGTCTGTGTCACTGTGACGTTTTCATACACATATACATAATGTAATCCAATTATCATCATCCCCGTTAACCCTCTCTTGTCCCACACCCATGAATTCATTTTTCTTCCTTCCTAGCCCCTTTCTATTTTCATGTGTTTTTTTCCCCTTTTTTGAGACAGGGTCTCTCTGTAGCCCCAGCTGGCTGGAAGTCACTGTGTAGACCAGGCTGGCCTGAATCTCAGAGATCCACCTGCCTCTGCTTCCCAAGTGCTAGGATCAAAGGCCTAATGAGTTTCATTAAGGTTGCTTACAGGAGTGTATGAGTGCAAGGTTACTTAAAGGAGCATAGGTACATTGCTAGTTAGTAGTTCCACCGCAGAAGACAGTGTCTCTCCCTTCTTAGCAAGCACTGTCTATAAGGTCCTCCTGGTAGGGCCTTGTGAGTCCCTCCCTACTAGTTACCATTAAATACCTATAAAGCCCCAGAAAAGAGAGTTTTTTTTTTCCCAGAGTCAAACTTAGAGTATTTATTTCTAGTAGGTTTTTGTTTGTTTTTGAGACAGAGTTTCTTGTAGTTCAGGTTGTCCTCAAGCTTGTGTACCAGCCTCCCAAGCACCCAGCTTAAAACCACCTTTCTAATACACTGAAAATCCAGATTTTGATGCCCTAGTGTTTTTGTGTGTGATATTCCCTCAGAGAGTTCTGCCTCCGTCTCCATCAATGGGCAACTCCCAGGGCGCCTTCAAACCCCACACAATTGTGGCTGCTCAGTGAAGGAGGTCTTCATATAACTAATCACTCCAGTTTCATTTTGGGACACGATCTAACTCTCTCTCATCCAAGGTGTCCTCAAACTTGAGATCCTCCTGTCTTCTTGAGCACTGAGGTTTACTTGCTAAATGATGTCTCAATGCCCCATGTTTCCCAGGCGCCCCAGTCAGGTATGGCCATGTAACTTCTGTTCAAAGAGCTGTCAGTTGAAGAGAAATGGGCTGACTGCCATCCCAAACCTCCTGAGTTGGTATTGGTCCAACTCCATCTTCCACTGTTGACAACCAAGAAGGGCTTGCGATGAAACAGACTAAACCCATCACATTCTGAGAAAAGCTCTGGAAAGTTCTTGAGCCTGTATTAGTCTTTCCAATAAGCAAGATAAACTGCTGTTGGTTAAGTCACTTTGGGGTTTATTTGCTATTGCAGTGTAACCTTAGGGAGTCCCACTAACTCAACATACTACGTAGCTCTATTTAGCCTGTTAGGCTGAATTCTAATAATCTATTACTCATCTCCCATATTGTGAACTTCAAGTTCAGACACCATGTCTTCTTTTGTAACTAACACAATGTTTTACCAAACTGGACTTCTTGAAAACTGAACTCAGAATCTTCTGCCTTAATCTCCAAACTGCTCTCCTTCTAGCATTTTTCTACCCAGTTACTACCATCACCATTACCCAGTCACTCAAACCAGAATCCGGAAGTAACTTTCTTACTGTTCCTTACTGTTTTCTTTCTTAAGCCAAGAAACACGCAGGTGATGACTGCTGTGCCTCTAAGTATATCCTGAGTTTGCTATGTTTCTTACATTTAGACTCTATTAAAATATTTTAAAAATATTTTGCAGTATTTGGTATTGAATCCAGGGCATTGTTCAAGTTACGCAAGTGCTCTTCACTGAGTTCCATCTCAGCACTCTTTTTTTTTTTTTTTTAATTAAAAAGCATTTACCTTATTTATTTTGGGTGTGGGTGTGGGTGCAGGAGTGTCATGTGGAAGGACAACTTGTGGGAGTCAATTCCTGCCTTCTACCATGTGGGTTCTGGGGACTGAACTCAGGTGGTCAGGCTTGGTGGTAGATGCCATTGTGTACTGAGCTATCTCACTGACTCTTTAAAAATTTTTATGTGTGAACCAGGTGTGGTAGCGCAGGCCTTTAATCCCAGCACTCAGGAGGCAGAGGCAGGCAGATCTCTGTGAGTTCAAGGCCAGCCTGGTCTTCATAGTGAGTTCCAGGCCAGCGGGGACTACAGGGAGACCCTGTCTCAAAAAGACAACCCCCCCCCCAAAAAAAAACAGAAAAACTTATGTGTGCCTGTGTGTATATACATGTAGTACATATGTGAGTTCGTGTTTGTGTCATGTGTGCATGCAGGTAGAGGCCAAAGGTTGAAGTTGGGTATCTTCCTCTGTTACTCTCCACATTATTTTTTGAGACAGAGTCTCTTCCTCAGCCTAGAGCTCACCAACTGGCTGGGCTGGTTGATCAGGGAGCTCCAGGGATCTGTCTCCATGAGACATGTCCCACCCTAACTCCTGTGGTAGGGCTACAGATCTGTGCCACTATGTCTGGCTTTTGATATGGGCGCTGAGGATGTAGACTCAGCCCTCATGCTGTGCAGCAAGCATTTACTCACTGATCCATCTCCCCAGCCCCCTAGTCCAGTCCTTTGGAATTTTTATTTGAGATAGGACTTGCAATCTTCTTGTCTTGGTCTCCTGGGTAGATGGTATTACAGGCATGTGTCACCATACCAAGGTAGATACAAAGTTTTCCTGATTGGATTGTAAATTCCACAGAATTGAATATAATCTTTATTTTGAAACTCTTACATCTCCTCATATTCCTAACTTCCCAAGGCCTAGCATTATGCTTTGCGTGTAGAGAGCACTGGGCAATAGTGACTGACAGACTGGCAAGGGTTTATTTATTTAGATACAGGGTCTCACTTTCTAGTCCAGGTTGGCCAGGAACTTATTATGAAGCCTGGGCTGGTCTGGAATTTATAGCATTCTTTTTCTCCTCAGTCCTGAGTGCTAGGATTACATGTATGAGGTGTCGTATCTGGCCAAGGGTTAGGCTATTGAGATGGATGGAGATATGCTGGGCAGACAGATACTGGAATGGTTCCTGGCCTTTCCTCAGGGTGGAAATGAACTTTGGGACTGGCTTCCAGGATTTGGGTTGGAGGTACAAGGGGCCTGGTGCTCTTGGTCTTTTGTTGAACTCTATCATAAGATGCATTTCTCTAACAACTCAGTTAATCATAGCAGGTCCTCGTTAGCTATAGACAACTAAAAAACACAAGAAAATTAGGATTCTCTAAAGTTCTTTTCTCTTTTTTGGTCTTTTTGAGACAGGGTCTCCCTGTAGCCCCAGCTGTCCTGGAACTCACGATGTAGACCAGGGTGGCCTTAACTCACAGAGATCCTCCCACCTCTGCCTCCCGAGTGCTGGAATTAAAGGTGTGTGCCACCATGCCCAGCTAAAGTTCTTTTTTTATGTGTATGAGTGTATTGCCTGCATGTATGTAAGTGTATCCATGTCATGCAATGCCTGTGGAGGTTAGAAGGCACTGGATCCCCTGGAACTGGAGTTATAGGTTGTTAGCCACCATGTGGGTGCTGGGAACTAAATGCAGGTCCTCTACAAGAGCAGCCAGTGCTCTGGGCCATCTTTTGAGCCCCAAGTTCTTTTAGATTTATTGGAAACCTACAACATCCCAGGTAAGCTACATTATTCATTAAAAATAAATTAAGCTCTAATTTATCTTTAGATTCTTTCACCAGGGGTAGTGGCAACTACCTTTAATCCCAGCACTCAGGAGGCAGAGGCATGCAGAGGTCTGAAAATTCAGGCCAGCCTGGTCTACATAGTGAGTTCCAGGCCAGCTGGGGCTACAGGGAGACTCTGTCTTAAAAAGGATAATCATCATCATCATCATCATCATCATCATCATAGTTTTTTTTTCTTACAGTCTTTCTCTTACCTCTCATTCTTATATAGATTTAAAACAAAAACTTTTGGTTTTTAATTTCAGACAATCAGGAATTAAGAGATATATCATATGAATGGAATTTGAGGAGCCCAAGACTATCTTTGCTTGTCACTGGCTGTTGCCCAGCTCTGCACGTGCTAAGAGAACACTTGCTTGGGCAGTCCAACCAGGACAGTGGGAAACAGTCTGCCTTCTGTGCTTCAGAGATGCTGTGGAATGATATATCACAAATGAGGCTGATTAGGAAGCAACCAGGTGAACGACTGTTCTGCGCTCTCCACGACCCCATCTGATGATTTATAATCAGTGACTTCAGAAGGAAGTTCTGGAATATGAGAAAGTCCAGTATTTCAGAACATTGAAACAAACTATCCCATTGCTTAAATGACTTCATACTCAAAATGAGGGAAAACTACTTTTCCTGGTTCATACATCTCCATGAAAATGTTCAAATGCATACATGCTGGACAAGGAAAACCCATTCTTATAATTATTAAAGTTGAACTTCAAATATCCAAGATTTCAGAACTGAAACATACCTTAAAGCTAGAGGCACATGGGATTTTGGCATTTTGTTGTGATAATTTTGTTGATATTTACTAACTTACTAAAGAGCTACTTTTATTAGTATGTGTATATATTAACTCATTTGTTTACATGTATATATATTTGTTTTTAAGACAGTCTCCCTAGGTAGCCTAAGCTGGCCTCATGATCCTCCTGCCTCAGCCTCAACACACTGGCTTATTGGCATATTTTTGAGGACTGTGACTATTAGTTTGTGACAAACTTTGGCATATTGAGATGAATTACATCTACTTTTATGTTTCATAGCTGGTTTAAAAAAGGCTAATAATCTTCAATATACACATAGTCACAATTTCTGATATGTAAGAGACTCACTTTGTGTGTCCATAAAGCAGAAGTCTTTTTAAATATTTAAACAATTGTATTAGTCTATATTAGTATGTACTGTAGGATAGCTTAAACAACAGAAATTTGCCATTTCATAGCTCCAATACCCATCTATCCCCCACCAAACAAAAGAGAAAACCCAAGCACCATCACACAGTTCTATAGTTTGGAAGGCTAAGATCAGGGTACTAGGCAATTTGGTTCTGTGAGGGCTGTCCCGCTGCTTCCTCACATGTGGACAAAGAGAGAGCCAGCTCTTCAGTGTTTCTTTGTGGTTTTTGTTTGAGACAAGGTCTCCCTGTAGTCCCAGCTGACCTAGAACTTTCTATAGACTGGCTGGCCTGGATCTCACAGAGATCTACTTGCCTCTGCCTCCAGGCATATACTTCCGTGCTCAGCTCTAGTGTCTGTTCTTAGAGACATTAATCTCATCAGTCTACAACCTACCCTCATGGTTTGACCTTAATGACCATCCCAAACCTTTGTTTCCAAAACCATCACACTGAGAGCCGTGTATCCAATATATGAATGGGGAGGGTGCACAAAAACTCAGTCTTAGCAATAATTTGAAGAGCTTCATTTGCTTGCTTCTTTTCTTTTCTACATTTTATTCTTGTTACATTTATTATTGTTGTATGTGGCAGAGGGGGCACATGTGGAGTCAGAGACACCTTTATAGAACTGGTTCTTTTCTCCACCTTTGTATGGGTTCAGATTGAACTCAGTTCATCAGGCTTGTGAGACAAGTGCCTTTACCTGCTGAGCCATCTTGCCAGCCACAAATTCTGGCTTAAATATTTTTTAAGTTCTTTAACGATTTTATACATGTATATAATGTATTTTGGTCATTTTCACCCAGCCCCCCATTACCCTTTCTTTTCCTACTCCCACCTGAACCCCTTCTTCTCAGCAAGTCTGTCTCACTTTCTTTTTGTTTTTTGCTTTTTTTCTGACTCACTGAGTTTAATTAGGGGTGCTTGCATGAGCATGGGTGGGAGGCATTTACTAGAGCATGAGCAATTTACCAGTGGCTACACCACTGAGAATGACTTCCTCTCTCCAGTAACCATTAACTGCCAATAGTTCCTCAGGGAGGGGTAGAGCTTCATGGACCCCTCCTCCAGCCATACTTCTGTCTTTTGGGAGTTGCCATGGTGCCCAT
>NW_008360303.1:11243293-11280543 GCF_000622305.1 Nannospalax galili | reverse complement strand
TATATATATTTGCTTTGACCTTGCTGCATGTCCATGGGCTCTTCACTTTGTGACATGCTGAGAAGAATCCTTAGGAGGTTGATTATTTCCTTTTGTGCTTCAGTTTTCAAACTTTGTGAAATATTTTCTGCTCACTTTCAGTATGTAGTGATTACATTGAATTCCTTCTTTATAGGCTGGATCATTAACTTTGGCAAAACTAAAGATGTGGCAGAGGTCCTTTCTAGTCATACTGTGTTTCCTAGAGCTTAGTCCAGTGATCAGTGCCTCCCTCAGCACAGACACTCAACGCTATCTCTGGAAGTGGGTGAAATGGAGCCTTTCCCCCTTTATGTGAAACTGATACTAATCCTTGTCTGTACAGCATATTTATGAAGCCTTTGAGAGGTACAGCATTAAAGTTTAACTTTTAACTTTAATAATCTAGGTTGGAGCCATAGGGGAAATAATCTATGTGCATAATTTAAGATAAATTGAATTTTACTTTTCCTCAGCTGATCTTATCTATAAGTCATTTCTTTTTGCCAGAATACAAACTAAGGCTATAAATAGGTTTTTGTTTAACTATATTTATCAACATTACTAGATACAGATTATTTCTATTATGCCTATAAATTATAAATTTTAAAAATTGAAAGAAATTTTGTAATCTTCTTGATGAGCAAAAGATTCATTCAGAGTAAATGTGTCATTGTCTCTGGCATAATATAAAGCCTATGTGACTATCTAGACCACATGTGGGAACTGATGTTTAATACCTTGCTGTGCTTTTGCTATGCCCTTATAGGTTGAGAGGCAGTGCTGCATTATAGTGAAGACTAGATTCTATAGGCAGACTGCCCATGTTAGAGTCTCAGCTCTGCCATTTACTGGCTGTGTGATCCTGAATAAGGCACCAAACCTCTTTATACCTCTGTATTCTCATCTGTAAAATGAGGTAACAGAAAAAAAATGCACATATCATCATAAGAATATTTCAGAGACTAAATGAGGTCATATATACTGAATATTAGAAATGCTGTCTGTCCTGGTGGCACATGCCTTTAATCCCAGCACTTGGGAGGGAGGGGCAGGTAGATCTCCCTGAGATCGAGGCCAGCCTGGTCTACATAGGGAATTCCAGGCCAGCTGGGGCTATAGGGAAAACCTGTCTCAAAAAACCAAAACCAAACTAAACCAAAACAACAAGAATAACAACTACAAAGAAATGCCATCATTGGAAGAAATTCCAAATAACCATTTGTTACTGTTGTGTAGTGAGTAGAAACCTTGGGGATACTGTCAGATCTCTTGAGTTTGAATCCAGGCTCACCAGCAGCTCAGTGACTTAATGTCACACAGCTTTCATTTCTTCATCTGGAAGTAGTAATCTGTTAAGTACCTGTAACAAGGTGAGGACCGATAGGAATACTAGAGCAAAAAGTTCAGAACCCCTAGCACTCAGTAAGTACTGAGAAATGTTAACTAAGGATATTATCTGCATGTTAGGGAAGCTAATGGGCATATGTACCTCCTGAGCACCAAATGAAACATGAAATGATAAATATATCAAGTGAAAAATCTTATATCCAATTTCATCCACTTGGAGGAAAACTTAAGGTCATATATTTTTAGTAATAATAGACTCTAAACATCGATCTTGCTTATTATGAAAACGTCTTTCTTTTTTTGGGTCTCCATGCCATGGTAAGTCCAGAAACCCAGGGGTTGTTACGTAGTGTCAAGGGGTCAGCTCTGATGACTGTTCTCTGCTGTTGGGAGGCCGCCACTGCTCCTGTGGTAGACACTTAAGTTGTAGTGTGGTGGTTGGGGCTGGGCCAGTCTTCCCTTTCCAGTTTGTGCAAACCAGAGTCCCTTCCTCCCCTCCCTACAGCATAGCTAGGACAGACTCCATGATCCAAGCCAGAAAATCAGGGTACTGTTTATTCACTTTTCAAGTAACAATGTAATAACAAATAGTATAATCAAGAGAACTGGAAAATCTCCAAATGTTGGGAAATTAAGCAACATACTTGTGAATGACCTGTGGGCCCAAAGAAAAATCACAACAGGAATTAGAAAATATTTCGAGTTGATTAATTCTAACAATGGCAATAATTGGTCACATCAGCTTTCATGACACATAACTAATGTATTTAGAGGGAAGTTTTTAATCCGTAAGTACCTGTACTAAGAAATAAATGGCTTAAACTAATTAGCTAAGAGTTCATATCTAGAACTTAGAACAGGATATCAAACTGAAAGTTGAAGGAAGGAAACAATAAAACCCAGAAATGAATGACAAAGTACATAAATTTTAGAGAAAATTACAAACCCAAAAGCTAGTAATATGAAATGACTACAAAAACTGATAAACTCTAGTAAATAAAAAAGTGAGAACACCAATGTCAGGAATGAACAAAATTCTTGCTATAATTAAAAAGAGAAGATGGTATTAATATGAAAGAAAATATCAAAAATAAATATAGGTGAAATTAATAAGTCTTTGAAAATGGAACTTATTAAAACAAATAACAAAATCGTTCATGAGGATGTGGGCAAAAGCTTGTATACTGATGGTGGGATTGTAAACTAATCCAGCCACTATGGAAATCAGTATGAAGGTTTCTCAAAAACTAAAAATAGGTTCACTCTATGACACTGCTGTACCACTCTTGAGTATTTAGCCAAAGGGCTCCAAGTCAATAAATCACAGAAATACTTGCATATTAGTGTTAAATCTTATTTTATTTTATTCATTATTATTATTATTGGGGTGTGTGTGTGTGTGTGTGTGTGTGTGTGTGTTCACATGTATGGAAATCAAGAGGACAACTTTGTGGAGTTGGTTCTCTCTTTACACCTTTACTTAGGTTCCGGGGATTGAATTCAAGTCATCAGGCTTGTGTGACAGCATCTTCATCTTGTCAGCCCTATACCACTGTTTATTGCAGGACTACTCACAATAGCTAAGCTATGGAACCAACTTAAGTGTCTATCAACAAAGGAATAAGGGCTTAACATTTAATAATTAATCAATGTAATTCACCGCATTAGCAAACAAAATAGCATGTGAACATTTCAATAGATGCAGAAAAATTATGACAAATTCAGACATTCTTCATAATTGAAAAATAAACTCTTATGAAACTAGAGGCATAAGGGAAATTCCTTAATTTGATAGAAGGTAAACAGAGAAAATGCACATCAGATATTTCAGTTAATACTGAAGTATTGGCAACTTTCTCTGTGAGATCAGGAACAAGATAAAGGTGTCTCCAAGTACCATTTCCATTGAACATTATACCAGATGGCCTAACCAGTGCCAAGCAGACAAGAAAAGGAACTAAGAGGCATTGAAATTGCAAAAGAACTGGAGCTGTCACTACGCACAAATGACCTGATTATGTAAATGGAAATTTTTTGAAAAATTTTTTATTATTTTTATGTGCATGAGTGTGTTGCCTGTATGTGTGTAAGTGTACCCATGTTGTGCAATGTCTGCAGAGGTCAGAAGAGGGTGTCAGATCCCCTGGAACTGGAGTTATGTATGGTTGTTAGCTGCCATGTGGGTGCTGGGAATTGAACCCCAGTCCTCTGCAAGAGTAGTCAGTGCTTTTAACCACTGAGCCATCTCTCCACCCTGTAAATGGAAATTCTTAAAGAGTTTAGAGACTATTGGTAAAAATAAGTGGATTTTGTAAGGTAGTTGTATTGTTGTAAGATCAATAAACAAAAACCAATTAA
This sequence comes from Nannospalax galili, assembly GCF_000622305.1. Lineage (NCBI taxonomy): Eukaryota > Metazoa > Chordata > Mammalia > Rodentia > Spalacidae > Nannospalax > Nannospalax galili. The sequence goes on along the minus strand of NW_008360303.1, from coordinate 11,276,817 downwards.
GTTTTATTTTCTATTACAAACTGTTGGGGAATCTGGGTTTAGATACCGTCTGGAGGCTGGGTTTTTGTCTCCCTTTAAGAGATCAAAGAGTGGCTGTAATTGACTTGTGGGGATGGAAAGCCAGGGCCTTAGCCAATTAATATTGCCTAGAAAGGTCTGAAGTGAATTAACCCATGATGGGTGGTACTGGGTGTTATTTCAGTACCCATAAAGGTAATGGGGGGACTGATTGTATTTTATTTGTTGCAATTACAAAACCTTTAGCCTCTAGGGTGTTTATCATAGCATCTTTTAGGTCTTTTAGAGAGGAATCCTCATCTTGCCAGACCAAGAGGTCATCCATATAATGATAAACATGCAGTCCCTTTTTTAAGAGGGGTGCTAGTGCATTAGCAACAGCCTCTGGGCATATTGTAGGACTATTTGCCATGCCTTGTTGCAGAACTTGCCATTTATATCGATCTGCTGGACCAGAATTGTTAATTTTTGGAACTGAGAAGGCAAAATGTTGGCAATCATTTTTGTGCAAACGGATGGAGAAAAAGCAGTCTTTTATATCTAGGACTAACAGGGGAGTATTAAGGGGGATGGTAGAGACCATGGGCAGGCCTCTTTGGGGTGATCCCCATATTTTTATAGTTTTGTTTATGGCTCTGAGGTCCTGTAGCAGTCTCCAACAAACAAAATTGGATAAAAAGTAAGTATTTAGCAAAACATTTGGGGAAAGATGTGCCAGATTTTACACAGAACACTACATGAGTATATTAGGAAAACCTAGGAATCCAGGTATGGTGGGGCACTCCTATAATCCCAATACTTGATGGTGGTGCACCCCTACAATCCTTGTACTTGGCAGCTGGAAGCAGGAGGATGAAGAATTTAAAGCTATCTTCAGCCACATACATGGAGAGTTGAAGGCCAGCCTGAGCTATATGAGACATGTCTCAAAAAAAATCAAAAAGAGAAAAAAAAGGGGTTTTGCTTTTTTTTTAACTTAAATATATATTTATGTAGATGTTAATTTTTCTAATATTGGTATATTGGTTGGATGCAGCCACAGGAGTCTGTCTAGTTTTTCTGACAGAAAATGACAAGTCAATTCTAATTTGAAAATTGTATATAATGCAAAGGGACAAGATAGTCCTGAAGGAAAAAAAAAGTATTGGAGAATTTATACCACCAGATACTAAGACTTCTTAAAAAGTGACAATGAAGCAAAATGCAAATACTTAGGAGTAGACCACTTACTCACTTGACTGGTGACAAAGGTCACACTACAGAGTAATGAGGGGAAAATAAGAGCTCTTTCTTGCTTTTCAAAAGTGGTACTAGGAAATCTGGATATCTACATGTAAAATAATTAAATTATATACTTATCTTTCATTCTGCACAAAACTCAACTCCAAATGGATCAAGGACGTAAATAGAAGTAGACTTGAAACTCTGAAACTGCTAGAAGGAAAAGCAGAGTATACTACAAGACAGAGGCATAGGTAGGAACCTTCTGCATTGGACTCTGATCACTCAAGAAGCAAAGCCAATAATTGACAAATGGGCTTTCATGAAATTAAAAAGCTTCTGTATAGTCAAAGAAACTGTCTATATAAATGAAGAGGCAGCTGATAGAAGGGGAGAATATCTTTGTTAGCTATACATCTGACAGAGAATCTGTACCTATAATATATAAAGAACTGAAGAAACCAAACGTCAAGAAAACAAACAACCCAATCAAAAACAGTTGTTGCACTCATGAACTCACAGCAGCTACAGTTACCAACACAAAACCTGCACAAGATCAAGTCAGTGAATAATAATTCCAGCATGGATGGGGGAGGAGCTCAGGAGGCCTTACCTCCTGCTGAGGAGGCAACTGATGGCTGCTGAGGGAAGAGAAGTCATTTTTCTTCTGGGATGTGGTCATTGGTAGGTGGCTCTTGCTCATGCAGGCGGCATTAATTAGACTCAGGTTATTAAAATAGAAAAGAGGGGGCTGGAAGGATGGCTCAGTGGTTAAGAGCACTGGTTGCTCTTGCAGAGGACCTGGATTTGATTCCTAGCACCCACATGGTGGGTTGCACCCATAACTCCAGTTCCAGGAGACTTCAACACTCTCTTCTGACCTCTGCGGGCATTACATGACATGGATGCACTTACATATATGCAGACAATACAGTCATACACAAAATTTTTTTTTTAATATTTTTTTAAACAGGGTCTCCCTGTAGCCTCAGCTGGCCTGGAACTCACTATATAGACCAGGCTAGCCTTGCACTCATAAAGATCTGCCTGCCTCTGCCTCCCAAGTGCTGGGACTATAGGCATGCACCACCATGCCTGGCCTTTAAAAAAATATTTTTAAAAAGACAAAAATAGAAGATGACATAAAGGTAAGAAGGGGCACAAGTTGGGGAGGTCTGAGGAAAATGTAAGGAATTTGGGGTAGATGCGATCAAGATACATCATATATATGTATGAAATTGTCAAAGAATAAATAAAAGATATTTTTAAATATTTTCATTTGGTTATTACAGTAAAAATATATGTAGGAGGAAAAAGTTATTTAGCATTTGTTTAAATATGCATCTACACTGAGGATGGAGGCATATGAGTTTTGTGCCAGAGCCATGAAAACCTTCAGCTGCCCAAAGTTTAAAACTGGGGTGGGAGAGATGGCAGCTCACAATTACTTGCAGCTCTAGTTCCAGGTTATTTTGTGAGTTCTTCCAGTCTCTGTAGGCAGCTTCATGCAATGTGTGTATACATACATACAAACATACACATATACTCATAAAAATAAAAAGACTAGAAATTGTTACTGAATATGTTAAAGCTGTAATGAAATGCTTCTTCTAATCATGTGGTTATTAAATAAAATAATAATAAAAATAAAAAGACTAAATCTTAAAAAACAACACATGCACTCATAAAAATAAAAGAATAAATCTCAGAAAAATAAAGTTGCTGCTGTAACCTTCCCCACAACCTAAAAAGAATCTTACTAGAGAACTGTGTCTCTCTAATCTTGAACTATACACTTTCCAAGCACACTCTCCAGAAAACCTGTTGCAATAGTTCCTGTGTAATAGTACAAAGTAATAAATACAAGGGAATTAAATGTTGGAGAAAATTACCAATAACTTGGTTAAAAACTATTGCTTTTTTAAAAAGAATTTTTTTTTTTTTTTTTTTTTTTTTGAGAAAGGGTTTCCCTGTAGCCCCAGCTGTCCTGGAACTCACTATGTAGACCAGGCTAGCCTTGAACTCACAGAGATGGGCCTGCCTCTGCCTCCTGAGTGCTGGGATTAAAGGCGTGCACCACCACGCCTGGCTTTTAAAAAGATTTTTATTTATTTTATGTGTATGAATGTCTTCCCTGCATCTATGTAAGTGTACCACATGCATGCCTGGTGCCCAGGGAGGCCAGGGAGGGCATTAGATCACCTGGAATTGGAGTTAAGGATGGGTATTAGCCGCCATGTGGGTGCTGGGATCCAAACCTGAGTCCCCAGCAAGTACTCTTAACCGCTGAGCCATCTCTCCACCTCCTCCCTTTTAGTTTTTCAAAAAGTATTTGTGATATGAACACACATCATGTGTGTATGAATGCTACAACTTTTGGGAGTTGATTCTTTCCTTTTACTATGGATTATGGGGTTCAAACTCAGGTTGTCAGACTTGTTTGGCCAACTATTTTACCTACTGAGCCATTTTGCTGACCGTCCCTAGTTTTTTGGGTCTTATGTAGCCCAGGCTGGCTTTGGCCTCCCTATATAGCCAACAATAATTTTGGATTCCTGATCCTCTTGCTTCTACCTTCCAAGCGCTGAAACTATAGATATGTCCTCCCTTCCCTTCCTCTCCCCTTCCCTTCCTTTCCCAGCAGGGGTCTCACCCTGGCTTAAGCTGACCTGGAACCCATTCTGTTGCCAACGCTGGCTTCAACTTGGAGTGATCCTCTTACTTCAGTCTCCCAAGAGCTGAGACTACAGACATGTGCTTTATTACTTTGTTAAACCATCAGGCCTCACAATGTGTTAAAGATATTCTAAAGTCCCACAATAAAATCATGTCATCTGAACCTAAAAGAGTCTCTCGTTTCTTCCTATTATAGAATGCAGTTCACATCTTGTTAATAGAATAATAAATTTTTGAGAGCTAAAGTTCTCTGTTCTCTTGATGGGAAGCTTTTCGGTTGAAGTGAGGATGGGTCTTGCTACTGGTTTTGAGAACACTTTTTGTTGTACTTGTATATTTTAACAAATAAAGTTCTGTTTTAAATCTGTGAACTGATTTGTGATCTTTTATTTTCTCTTTTTAAAAACTAGAATCTCAATTTAAGATGGCTTGAATTTGGTGCAACGGGCTGGGTGGTATTGAAAAACTTTACCTCATGCAAGAGGAATCTTCTACTTTACCTGAGCTCAGCCAGACAAGATATCTTATCTTGTTATGCTTGGACTTGTACCAAGGATGCAGGCAGGATCTCTAAGCCTAACACAAAATATTATGTGTACTTACTGAAACTTTGAAGAGGGATATTGTAAGTTTCTTTCAGTATCACATCAATTTTCACCTAATTTTAAACTCCTATTTGATAACCTAAAAACCTTGGACATGTAAGATAATGCTTCCTTTACCCTCTTTCCTATCATGACCTTTACACAACAGAAAAAGAAGCCGTCCTTCATGAAGAGTGAAGAGCCAGAAGGGACAGACTCTTGTCCTGGCTTTGCTTCCTACTCATCTGAAGTTATTTAATCTCTTTATGATTTACTTTTTTCAGTTCTACATAGGCAATAGCATCCTTTGCTTCAGAATACATTTGAAAAGTGAAAATAGTATGTAAATATAGGCCAACATTATTATATTAATAGTAATTTTTTTTTTTGTCTTTTTGAGACAGGGTCTCCCTGTAGCCCCAGCTGTCCTGGAGCTCACTATGTAGACCAGGCTGGCCTTGAACTCACAGAGATCCGCCTGCCTCTGCCTCCCGAGTGCTGGGATTAAAGGCGTGCGCCACCACGCCCGGCTAACTTAATAGTAATTTTTTACTTACACGTGGCATTTCTAAATACAAAGGGCAAAGCATATAGTGCAGAGGTTCTTAGGTATGGGAAGAATGCAGGGACATGAGGTCAGGAGAAACTAAGAAATGGAAAAGCAAGCACATTGATAGTTATAAAGCTTGGAGTTCTAACTGGGAGTTAAAGGCTCTTTGGGGGTATTTTGTCTGCACAGCCACATCCCTTAATCTCACCTGTGTTGCTGTATTGAGACACTGGTAACTGGACACTAAGGTCATCTTCTCAGGAGCCTGAACCTGTTTTTTCTTCATATTTTTCTTCTAAACATCATGTCTGTTTATTGGATAATGGAGTTTTCAGGTAGTTAAGAACATGTATTTAAAAGGACAAGGCTCTGGAATTTCTTGAAAACAAACAAAGCAAATGAAAACAAAGCAAAACAGTCCAACAACTTGCAATTAATCTCATACACCTTCACCATTTTTTTTTTTTTTCAGGGTGAGGGAGACAGGTGTAGCTCAGCCTGGCCTGGAACTCAAGATTCTCCTGCTTCAGCCTCCTGAGTGTTGGGATCACATGTACCATCACACATATGTATTCTTGTTGTTAAAAACCAAGTCTAGTTAGTTAACTGTGACATCTTCTGAAACAAAATACTTTGCTATCATCTAATATCTACTGTTCAGATTTCACGAACTGTCTTTAAAACTATGTTAACAAAGTCTTTGGTTTATTTGAATCAACATTCACATAATGACAAAGGTAGGGTGGCTCATTCTACAGTCTCAGCACTGGGGAGGCTGAGGCAGGGGGACAGATGCAGGTTCCAGGCTAGCCAGGACTACAGAGTGATTCTTTGTCTCAACCCACTTCCCTCCACCTCAAAAATCTAGATAAATGAACACTTTTATCAGTATTTTTATCACTAAGCATATTGGCTGGATATAATTTATCTCTTTTCCAAAATCAGTGCTTCCTTGTCAATGTAACACATTCCCTTGAGCAATAGAATTTAGAGGTTAAAACTCAAGATCTTCTTATGTGCTTCATAAATGACAGATGAGGTGATTTATGGAGTAAATAAAGCATAAGTTATAGCTTGAAGTTAATTTTGAACATGAGAACCTGAAAGAGAGCAATGAACTGGGTCGTGGTGGCCAATGCCTTTAATCTCAACACTCGGGAGGCAGAGGCAGGTGGATCTCTGTGAGATGGAGGCCAGCTTGGTCTATGTAGGGAGTTCCAGGCCAGCTGGGGCTACAAGGAGACTCTGTCTCAAACAACAAACAAACCAAAAAAACCCCAACAGAAACAAAACAAAACCCCCAAAGCAAATAAAAACAGAGAGCAATGAAAGGAAAAACATTGAGTTCAATGAACTGAGACATCCTCTTTGGGTATAGGTGAGTATACTGACTTTGCTTCAACTCACACCTAAGTGAAGACATTATTATGATCCCCAACTTTCTTTTCCCAGAGTTGTGGAGTGAGGAGTCAGAGACCTTGAACACGAATAATCTCCAACCATCTCATGAATAAATCAACAATATATGGTGAATGCATTCCCAAGTAGGCTTAGCATTAGAAGACTCCTGAACGGTGGCCTCACAAGTAGCCCATTATCCTTAAGTTCCTCCTAATTAGGACTTGCAGGGCTAACACTGACCCTAAACACCTGTTTCAGATGCTCACTACCTCTCAAAAAAAAAAAAAAAAAAAAAGAAAAAACATGTTTGTTTATGTGTGCAAGAGCCATCACTACAGTGTGGTGGTAGGAGGACAACTTCTGGAAGTCTGTCCTCTCCTCCTCCATGGGGGTCCTGGAGAGAAAAGGTGGGTCCTCAGGCTTGACAGCAAGCAGGTGGCTTTACCGGCTGAGCCATCTTTCCCGCCTCACTACCTCGATCTTAATGGAACTACTGAATTTAAAATCGTGTTTATTGTTATTCTCACGGTATCATTAAGGTCCTGCAAAAATTTAAAAAAAAATGCCTCTGGAGAATTCACTTTGTGCATCCGCTTTGCCCCTAGGGTTGGGATTATAGGCGTGTGCCTCCACACCCTGCTCCACTTTTACTGTGCTCTTCTCGCCCCTGTCTGCTTGTCCTATCAGCACTGGGTAAGTGTCCAGACTGATCTGGGACTAAAACTCATGATCTTCTGGCTTGAGTCCTGTGAACTGAGTCATTTTGGCACTGAGAATATTCCGTGACTCAGCAGGCCCGAAAGGAGGATGTCAAATCCAGATAATTTCGAGTCTTTTAAAGGCAAGCTGGGGAACACAAACAGCACACAGGAAGAATTCCGCAGTGGGTCTGCGTACCCAGGAGAAAATGTCATTCCATTCCCAGCCATCTCACTTCCTTCCTTGCCCGGGCTAAACGACAGGTTCCACTTACTTAAAGGAAATCACCGCATTCCCTCTGATGCTGCATCTGCAGGGACCCTGTCAGCCCCTGGATCACACCCGGATCTCCACGGCGGGATGGGGGCTGGGATTAGCAGCTGGGGAATCCCTATTGGTGAGGACGAGATCATTCAGGCAGTCCCACTGCGGTGGGGTCGCTTTGGTCCTGGCCCCAGGGTAGCGTCCGGGCGGGACGTGGCTGGGCAGGGACTCGGGTCCACGACGCCGTGAGGCCCAAAGACCGCTCCGAACTGACCCGTGTCGCCCCTTGAGGGCCTCCTCTTATGCATGCCCCAGACCACATCCTCCCCTGGACGCAGAGGCCCAGGTCCCGAGCGTAGGATTCGTGCCGGGTCTCCCGGGAAGCTCCTCCCGGCATGCACCGACCCGTGCCCCACCCTCCTTCGCCCCTGCTCCCGGCCCAGCTCATCTCTCACCCCTCCCTCCAATTCCTTCACCACGTCCACCTCACACCCCTCCTTTCTACCCATTGCCACGCCCACCTCGTACCCCTTGGCCCTGCGCCCCGGCACCTCGTGCCCCTCCCTCTTGCCCTGCCCCGCCCACCGCGCGCCCCTCCCTCCTGCCCCGCCCCGTCCACCTCTCGCCCCTCCCTCTAGCCCACCGCCCCGCCCATCTCTTGCCCCTCCCTCCTGCCCTCCGCTTCGCCCACCTCTCCCCCTCCCTCGGCCCCGCCCCGCCCACCTCGCACCCCTCCCTCCAGCCCACCGCCCTGTGGGTCGCGAGTGAAAGAAGCGCCGCGAGTCTTCAGAGCGAACGCGCAGCCCGGCGCCGAGGGCTGGGAGCAGCTCCGGGTCCGCGCGAGCAGAGGAGGCCGGGCTTGGGCTTGCTCCCCCGTCAGACCCCACCCCAGCCGGCCGACCCCACCCCCTGCTCCTTCCTCCCGGGGCGCGCTCTCGGGTGCGCGCTCGGAAGTCGGGGGTCGGTGGAGTGCGGGCTGCGCGCCGGGAGGGAGCAGGAGGCGGAGGCGGCGCGGCTCGGGTCTGCAGCGCGGTCCTCACTAGGGGCGCCCACCGCCGGCTGTCCGCGCTAGCGCCCAGCCTCGGGCCCCAGCTGAGCCGGGCGGCCTCGGAGCACGGCTGGCCCTGCGGCCCCGGGGACGGCTGTGGCCGCTGCTGGTCGTGCTGGCGGCCGCCGCGGCGGGCTGTGCCCGGGCGGCCATGGACGAATGCGCGGACGAGGGCGGCCGGCCGCAGCGCTGCATGCCCGAGTTCGTCAACGCCGCCTTCAACGTGACCGTGGTGGCCACCAACACGTGTGGGACTCCGCCCGAGGAGTACTGTGTGCAGACCGGGGTGACCGGGGTCACCAAGTCCTGTCACCTGTGCGACGCCGGGCAGCCCCACCTGCAGCACGGGGCAGCCTTCCTGACCGACTACAATAACCAGGCCGACACCACCTGGTGGCAGAGCCAGACCATGCTGGCCGGGGTGCAGTACCCCAACTCCATCAACCTCACGCTGCACCTGGGTAAGCGGTGACAGCCCTGCTCCCCACGACTGATCGCTCAGCGCCCTGCGCCCGGGCTGTCTCTAGCCGCTGGTCTAGCCTGGGGTTGAGCCGCGTGCTGGAGGGCTCCTCTCTAGCGTAGGCCACACACAGAAATTCCTTTCTCTAACTTCTAAAATTCATCTCGCTTTTAACATCCGGTGAGGGCCAACATGCCCCACGCTTACTCTCCTCTCCTTTCTATCCTAACAGGATTCTTGTTCCCATGATTATTCGCATTTTCAGCAGTAGGATTTTGACCCCCCCCCTTTTTTTTTCCCTAAAGCCTTAATGAGCAGCACGGATCTGGCCCTTCTCTTTCATAGCAGGACCATCGCAAGGCGTGCTTGGGTCAGAGGCTAGAAGGTCCACCCTGAACACGGTTGCCTTTAAAATGTTTTAGCTGTCTGTCCAGGCTGGTAGTGAGGTTCAGGGAAGCAAATGCTTTTACTGCCGGCATTGCCTGTGTATAATTAAAATAGAAGTCCACTTTTAAAGTTATTGTTCTTTAGAGCTGTTCAGCCTTAATTAAGAGCCACAAAGCTGTTTCACTGCTAATTCTGGTGGAGAGAATACAAAAGCAAGCGTCTGTACTCACTGTAATTGCGGGGACCAATCTTGGCCTGTGTAGAAAGGGTCTCCTCGCTGCCTTCCCTCTTGGTTCAAAGCAAGTGTGGAAGCATGCACCTTTTAGAAATCAGGAGAGAGATGCCTAGGAAACCATGGAATCTCAGGATAATAAAGGATGTGATGATCTGAACGGATCAAAAATCCTGCTTGGTCTAGGCAAGTTTTCTTTATTATTGAGACATACAAAGAAGCAGAAAGTTTCATTATGTTCAACAGTGTAATGTAGATGTGAGAAACTGATACTGATTTGTAGATCTTCCTTCCCCTTTGCATCGGAGTGCTTGATTTTACCAGTACTAATGATCTTCCAGAAAGGATAGATTGCCCCAAGCTGTTCTGCCAATGCATGGGCATTCTGTAGCGCTAGTAACATTATTTGGGATGTTTGAAAGGACATTTTTGAAGCAACAGTTCTTTGGATCATACGCTTGTAGTTTTCTTTCTGTTTTCTGGCACACCAAACATCGTAAGTATTAAGATTTCAGAGAACAAGACTTAAATACCTTTTTTTTTTTTTTTTTTTTTTTTTTTTTTTTCCGTAGATGAGTCACTGGGCAGATGAAACTTTGGGGGAATACATTTATAAAATGAAACTGAGGCACCTGCTTTTCAGGAAAGAAAGAAACTAACGAGTTAGGTTTTCAAAGAAGTATAGAAATATAGAGAGGTATAGTGGTACTGTCTCAGGATAGGTGTTTTTCTAAGGAGTGGGAGATGCTCAGGTTTTCCAAGATCTCCTGGGAGTACTTGAACTATTTCTAAGTATTGTATTTTGTAAGTCGTCCAAAATTAGTTTTGTATTTTATATCTAGTTATTTTTGTTTACATTTTGACTTGTTCAAGTTTTCTGTGTTTAATTCTGAATCTTCTTGAAGTCTTGCTTAATTTCATTTTCAAATGCAAAACATTTCCAAGAAAAGACAAGGCCTTGATGTTATCCAAGTGTTTGAGATTCACTTGAAAAGTTCTGAACAATATTGGAGACATCAGGAGCTAAGGTTTATTTCAGGTGATTGCAGAGGTAGATAGATTACTCCTCTCCTTAATTCTCTGTTGGAAGACTGTGGTAGGGCTGGAGAGTGCTTGGGAACTCAGTGTGTTAACTTTGGGTCATGGTAATACAAGGTCAAAGAGATTTTGGAGTTCACCTCATTAGTGCTGTAACATGTAACATAACTTTTTTAAAAAAAAATATGCTTGGACTTGTTTTTGCTGAAAAATTCTTCAGTTGTTTGCTAAATGACACTCATAAAACTGCAGGTTTAGCGCTCTTAAGAAAAAGATAGTCAAAACATTTTTGTACCAGTATTGTTACTGTAAAAACACCGTGCTTTACACTCTTTAGTTGGACAGTTGATGAAAACTTGATTGGAACTTACTGTACTTGTTCTTGGGTTAGAAATGATGTCCTGAAGGAAGTTGTGTGCAGTGGAGTAGGTGGGATGAGAGAGGGAGATTTGTGTGCTATGAGGTTGATGATTCTATACCCCCTCTTTTTTGTTGTTGTTTTTTTTGGGGACAGGGTCTTCCTGTAGTCCCAGCTGGCCGCCTTCCTCTGCCTCCCAAGTGCTGGGATTAAAGGTGTGCACCACCACGCCTGGCCCCCCTCTTTATTTTTAGTGACTAGGATATTTTGGATGCATGAATGTCATGATCAACTTAGAGCAAGTAGGCAAGGATTGATTTATTAGTGTGTGTTTGATATTCAGGCACTCTGTGACTCCAGTTACTCCATGAGCTGTAGCTAACTATTTCCCATGGAGTCAAGTACCATGACTGTTTTGTGCATCCATTAAATTTCCCATCCAGTTCAAATTTCACATACCCTTAAACAAGTGATGCATATTGTGCCTTGCCCTTCCAGAGCATGTGAAACTTGAAATGAGCAGTGTGAAAGAACAGGCCTGGCCACTGCTTTTCTAGCCTTCCTTTTTGATGTTGAACTTTACACATGGTAAACCTTAAAAATATCACACAAATAGATACAAGAAACATAGGTGAAGCATAACATGGTGTATTTAAACAATAAATGTAATGACAGCTAAGTTTGTTTCTAGTTGCTAAGCTCCATGCCCTAGAGACCACCGTTGGCTGGTTTTTAAGTAACCCTTCAGAAATGTTCACATATCAGATTGCATGATCATTTTAACTGGTACATGTTTTGGGAGGCTGAATCATATTTTAATATATGGCAGGTACAAATTAGATTGTTGTAACGACTGTCATCACTTGCTGTAAAAAAGCCAAGGAAATCAGTATGGCTTCTGATAGCTGCCATTTCTAAATGTCCATGTACAGTAATTCAGGGCACAGGGCACAGTACATCTTTGGACAGGAAGAGTTAAAGTTGCTTTGGGAACCACAACTGTACTTTGTGCCTATTGTGGACAGAAATCTCACCCAGGCACCCTTTCCTGAAAAGTCCTATTTCGCTTTCAACTTTTAGCTCTTCTCCCCTAACATTTGTGCAGATTATTTAGTTGCTGTCAAAGTTGAGCTTTTATGTCTGATAATAAGTAATAAATTTCATCAGTATCCAGGGAGTAGTTGAAAGTAATGTTGAAACCGAGGATTTTCATTTTCTTAAGTAGCCCCTTTAATTAATTTGATAATCATTGTGGATGGAAACTTGGCAGACAGGATCTTGATCTTGCAAAAAGGTAGCTTTTCCTCATTCTTAAAACAATTAGCTTAAGAAACAGTGTTTATATAAGCAACTCTGTCAGAGTTTGCAACCAGGTTAGTATCCAAGCACCTCAAAAGCTTCAGGGATGGGCAGTGGTTGTATGAAACTCTTTAATCTGTATATGACTGACTCACTCTGTGTGTGTGTGTGTGTGTGTGTGTGTGTGTGTGTGAGAGAGAGAAAGAGAGAGAGAGAGAGAGAGAGAATAAATCAGAATAATTAATTGATAAAAAAAGGTGATTGCATTTCCTTGTTTGGCTCTCAGATGAGTATGTTTTAGTATTTAAAATGAAACAAACAGCAAATTTTTCTCTTGCCCTAGAAAATCTTTGCAAGGTAGGCTCTGACTTTGTCAGGGAGTAGCTCACTCTGGTGACTTCACTGTGGTATTTGTGCACCCTGAGGGGACACTATTTTAGTTTGTCTCACAAAGGCCTGATTTACATTTTGCAGGTTTCAACTTGAGAAGTTAAGGAGCTGTTCTTTAATGACCAATGGTTGCTGAGCAGTTCTATAAAAGTTGCTGTTGGCTGTTTCCCTCTTCTACAGTTCATTGTTTTTTTTACAGATTCCTTCTCCCATTTTTCTAAGGCACTCAGAAGAAAACATGTGTCAGAGGAGAAGCTGGAGCTCTGAGGCATCGTTGGCTGTCTACTTACCTTTGGTCACCTTGGTGGGAGAATAACATTTGATTATTTCAGTTGTGAATCCATTTAGGAAGTTGGGTATGCCTTTTTTCATGTACTCCTTCTCCCTGTGCATACATTCTCACGTTACTGCCAGATAGTCTTCTGCAAACATTTTAAAAATACCTCTGAAATACATACCACTGTGCCTGATAGAAAGGTGTGGAAGTTTGAAGGTCCTGTCTTAAGCGCTTATATACTTCTAAGTGGAATTTCCAGTTAGAATGCCTTTACCACATTATATCAAGGGAGTCTTTATAATATTTTACAGTTCATAAAGCTTTTAGCTCGTCAGTGATTAGATTGTTTTTATAACTTCACAAAGGCAGTGATGAGGATCCTGTCTGGCCAGAAGTCCTGGAGGAGGTGAGACTTGGATTCCTTTGTTAGGAAGACTGATCTCTACAGCAGATCTTTAAAAGGACATCTAGTTTATTCCTTTAAAAGTTCACATGCAGATTGACTCAGAGAAGCCCTACTCCTTTGGTTGTTTTCCTTGATTTTCCTCAGTCTGTTCCTTTAAATTACATTCCTGAAGTCCTTTCATTTCTTGCTACTCCAATGAAGGAACATCTCTTAACCCCAGCCTTCAGTAAAGTTGTATTTCTAGGTTAACTCTCTAGAGTCAGACTTGTTGGATATGATTAATTCGGGATGTCTGGAGACCATATCTACATTCATTCCTTACTGTCTTGCACAACTCAAGGCTGTCTTGGCACTGCCCAGCTCAGTGATCACTACTGTGTAACACTGAGGCTCTCAGCAGATTTGTCCCATGCCTCCTCTGAAATGTAACCATGCTTGGCAGGCTCTCATCGGTGAAGATTGCTGTACTCTAAGGTGCTCTGAGGTGGGACAGACTGGGCAGCTGTAACTCATTGCTTGCTTTCTTTCCCACCCATCCCTACTATCTGCCCAGCATTCTCCTCTTAAATCCTATCCCCAGCCACTCTTGAATGTCTCTCTTTCCATCTTCTGTGTCTCTGCTTCATTGAATTTTGCCAGATTATTGCCAACAGCCTCCTAACTGGTGATCTTTCTTGGCCTCCTCTTTTGTTCCTTTTGTAGACACTTCTTTTTTAAAAAATTTTTATTTTATGTGTATGCGTGTATTGCCTACATGTAGGTAAGTGCACCTATGTCGTGCAGTGCCCGCAGAAGTCAGAAGAGACTGTCAGATCCCCTGGGACTGGAGTTAGGGACAGTTGTTAGCTGCCACGTGGGTGCTGGGATTTGAACCCAGGTCTTCTGCAAGAACAACCAGTATTCTTAACTGCAAGCCATCTCTCCAGCCCCTGTAGACACTTCTTAACTTAGGATGGGGTTATACATCCAGTAAAGACATCACAGCTTCAAAGTATTATAACTTGAAAATGTGTGTAATACACCCAGTGTTTTGTTTTTTTTTTACTGTTGTTGTGATAAAATACCATGACCAAGGCAACTTAGATAGAAGGAAGAGTTCATTTGGACTTACAGTTCCACAAGGATGGGTCCATCATGGTGGGGAGGCATGACATTAGGCAGTGGGGGCAGAAAACCGAGGGCTGACTGGCAAGCATACACTGGAATCAGAAGAGAATAAACAGTGCATGGGCAAGGCTATGAGCTCTCAAAGCCTGCCTCTAGTGACAAACTTCCTCCAACAAGGCTACCGCTTCCTAAAGGTTCTGTGACCTCCCAAACAGTGCCACCACTAGGGAGCAGGTGTTCAAATACTTGCAGCCTATGGGGTTGTTTCTCATTCAAAGCAGTACACCGTGCTGACTGAACACCATAGTTAGCAACGCAGTGTACTGTGCAGTAGCAATTCTTATGATTGAATAACAATAGGGAGCTGTGATTCTTTGGCACCTTGCAGCGTCATTCACGAATATTATACTGTGTATCTGTAACCCAGGAAAGAACAGAGTCACAATTCCTCACTGTAAACCTGAAAAAGCCTGTCAATCCACGAGATGTTAGGACCCACCAGTATTTGAATAGCCACATTTTAGACTTAACCAATGAGTTTAATGCATATCTGATCTTATAATATCCTAGCAGAAAGTTCCTCAGTGGCCTCTCAAGCCTTTCTGATAAGACGTCCAAAGCCTTTGTCATACTGGACACGGTGCTGTGGGCCCTTAACATTTTTAACCTCCAGGCTTATCTTTTGTCACTTCTATGTACAAAGGGCTGTTCTTTTGTTTGGAACACTTCTCCCAGGTGTCAGCACCTCAGACAGGAGTCTTTCAGATTTCTCTCCCCCTTTTGTGTCCCACTTCTTGGCCTGGATTAGGTGATCTGTTACGCCACCCTGTCAGCATCTGTCTTAGCACTCCTCATGTAATTGTCTGTTTCTTTACTCATCTATTTCTGCCTCTAGACCATGGTGAAAGCCTTAGTGTTTTTGTTTTGTTTTAGTTTTTAGACAGGGTCTGGGTACATTGCTGAGGTTGCCCTGAAGCTGGCCTTAAGCTATCCTCCCTCATCATCTCTCCAAGTGCTTAGAATCAGGTGTGTGCAACTTCTCTGAGCTAATCATGAAGTCTTTTGAAGGCAGTTCTGGGACTAGATCATTCTTTAGCTCAGTTAAATATAATTAACTCTTGTTGGTTGTTTGCTGTGTCTGAGTACCTCGAAGATTCCTGATGGCTAAGTGATTCCTGACCTTTTGCTTAGATGAGGTCTAGATCAGGGACTAGACTTGGGGGTTGACAAACTGTAACCTTCCCAGCCAGATCTGTCCCAGCCCTGCTATCTGCTTTTGTATGAACAGTGAGCTGGGACTGGTTTATATATTTTTAATTGGTTGGAAAAAAATAAAAAACAGAATAGTATTTTGTGAATGAGAAAATTCCATGAAATTCAAATCTTTAAAAAATAATGTTACTATTTTTATTTTATGTGTATGAGTATATTGCCTGCATGTATGTGAGTGCACCATGCCATAAGAGGACGTTGAATTCCCCTGGAACTGGAGTTAAGGACAGTTCATAGCTGCCATGTGGGTGCTGGGAATCGAATCCAGTTCCTCTGCAGGAGCAGTTAGTGCTCTTAATCACTGAGCCATCTCTCCAGCCCCGAAATTCAAATCTTTATACATAGAGTTTTATTGGAACAAAGTTAAGCTCACTTAATGACATTGTGTATGGCTGGTTTTGCACTACAAAGGTAGAGTTGAGTAATTGGAACAGACTCCATATGTTCCAGCTCATAGAAGCTGAGGTAGTTACTGTCTGGCCCTCACTACACAATTTTGGTGACCTCTGCTCCAGACCATATGATCATATTATATATAATAAGCCCTAAGTGGGAGATGCAAGGACAGAGGGTCCACTTAACCATTTGGATGGAGGCTGGAACTTTTATGTCTTCAGTGTTTAGCTGCATATCTGGCACAGTGTTCAGTAAATATTGATAGAGTGACATGATGGCCTGAATTACATATGCCTTAGAGCACTGCTTGTTAATTTAAATTCTTCAGAGTAGTACTTAAAAATATTTTTTATTTTTATTTTATTTTATGTGTATGCGTTTATTGCCTGCATGTATGTAAGTGTACTTGTATCATGCAATGCCCGAGGAGGTCAGAAGAGGGTGTTGGTTTCCTCTGGAACTGGAGTTATGGATGATTGTTAGCCACCATGTTGGCGCTGGGAACCAAACCTGGGTCCTCTGCAAGAACAGCCAGTGCTCTTAACCACTGAGCCATCTCTGCAGCCCCCATAGCAAGTACTTTTGAGCTCCTATGCTTAAAAACTTTTTCAAGTTTTTTTTATTTTTACTTTATTGTGTGTGTTTTTGCTTACACATATATTAAGAGCATCACGTGCATGCAGTGGCCTTTGTAGGCCAGAAGATGATGTCACTGGAACTGAAGTTATAGACTGTTAGTGGTCATGTGGGTGCTGGGAACTGAACCAAGGTCCTGCAAGAACAACCAGTGCTTTTAACTGCTGAGTCATCTCTCCAGCCCCCAGAGTTTGTGTTTGCTTTACCAATGCCATCTCTGTTTTCCTGAGGTGTGTGCGATGTAGTAACTGATACAAAATATGGTAGGTGGTAGTTTTATCTCTATAACTTTCGAAGTGCTAGGGCATGAAAGTGATACGGAATTGAAAGATCTATGGTGTTTTTATTTTATTTATTATTTTTATTTTATGTGTATGAGTGTATTGCCTGCATGTATGTGAGTGCACCCATGTCGTGCAATGCCATAGAGGTCAGAAGAAGGCTTCGGATTCCCCTGGAATCCGCCATATGTGTGCTGGGAATCGAACCTGGGTCCTCTGCAAGAACAGCCAGTGCTCTTAACCACTGAGCCATCTCTCCAACCCTGGTCTATGACTTTTTATTTTATTTTATTGTTTTGTTTTTTGAGGGAGGCTCTCACTCTGTAACCCAGGCTGGCCTGGAACTTGCAGCAGTGCTTCAGCTTCTCCAGTTGGAACTATAGGTATGAACCTTATGCCCATCTCTGTGTCTGTCTTTAATAAGGTAAAAATTAGACTATGATGACTTGAAATCAGTTTACATAAATTTTTATGAGAAAATCATAAATTCTCACATGTAAATATGTTTCTGAAATTATAATGTTAATTTTTTTGTTTAAAAGTACATATCTATGTGTCTACATAGTGAAGAAAAACACTTAAAGGAGATTATCAGATAGTTGACAGGAAAGATTATTATGATGAAATATTTCACTTGCTTATTGTGTATGGCATTGATTTTAGTTTCTTCAGGTGGTTGTGGGCGCAGTTAGGAGATGTACAGGCTAGGTGGTGCATGTGATAATGAAGACTGTAGGCATGCAAAGTGTCTACAGCCTCCATGTCCCGTGTTAGAGTGGTCAGGGTAGCCTTCTAGTATCCAGCTAGGATTAATAGGCGGCGGAACCAGGATGAGCTTTACTTGCATCTCATCTCTAGCTAGACTTAATTGACAGCACTACTGCAGTCCTCTGGGTTTTAGGGAAAGGTGTCAAAGTTTAGAGCAGAGCTGTTTATTTTTACTGCTCAAAATTCTCGAGAAGGCAAAAATTAGGGATTAGCCTGTTACATTTTAAGTGGCCAATTTTTGTGTAAAATTTCAAGAAGATTGTGTACCAGAGTTTGATTACCCTGTCTTGGTGGCTTGCCTTAAGATTTGGAAGTGGACTCTTCCGAAATTTGCAAGCCTCTTTTTTGTAAGATGATAAAGTTAGATGTTTGTTCATTTGAGCTTAAAATGGACAGCTTGCTCTCCATCAGAAAGCTCATTGAAGGGCATCTACATCTCTTTCCATGCACTCTTCCAGGGGCCAGCCTAAAATAACTGGACCCAGTCAGTCTGGTGCCCTCTGCAGCTACATATTCATGAAATAAAATGAAGCCACTATCTCTTTCTTGGACAATGCTTGCTCAGATCTCTTGTAGGAGGAGCACCTCGTGGCAAGGCTGGGAGGTGAACTGGGGATGTGCCTTGTTTTCTTTTAAAACTTCAGGGGTTAGAGCCTCTCAGTTCCCTTCTTTTATTCTTTGTTTTCCAGCTGTGTCGCTTCTTCCTGTTGTCTCAAGGCAACATTGAAATGTTGTTTTATTTCTTGGATTTTATTTCATCTTTTTTGTTTGGAAAAATTGGTGGAAAAACTTGACTGAAAATAGATCTCCTTGATGCTTCTTTTCCCCTCCCTCCTTCCCCCCCTTTCTCTCTTTCTTTCTGTTTTCCTCCCTCCCTCCCATTCTTCTTGAGACTTAGTCTTGTTATGGCTGGCTTCCAACTCAATATACAGCTATTTGCTCTGGGTGGCTTTGACCTCAGGCAGTCTGCCTCAGGCTCTCCAGTGCTGAGATTATAGGTGTGCTTTTAACTGGTAATAGTACATAATATATAGGTAACTTGCTTATGGAATGAGTTTTGGTTTTAAGTTGGTGTGCACAGAATCTAGGAGATCCTCAAAAGATACCTCTCATACTGTCTCCTCTTCTGGAAGCTGCTGGCTTTAATAGTAACAGATACTGTTTCAGGAACAAGTGAGCCAGGTGATTCCACGTCAGTTCCCGGGAAGCTGTTGAGAAGGCAGTGAGGACACTGTATGGCTAGCCTGGGAAGCAGAGCAGGAAGCGAGCAGGACAAGGAGTCCTTTGGTCCTCCTCACTTGAAGCAGGCTGTGTTTGGGTGGATGCTTCTTGGTTGATGTGGTGAAATTTCAAGTTTGTGGTGGTTGTCCCAGGTTTAGAGACTTCTTCAAGAAAGTCTATGTGATGTCTACTTTGGTCACAATGTCTAGGAGTTATTTTCTCAAAAAAACTGGTTTCCAGGATGAAAACTATGTTCTCCAAATGACTTCTATGTTGTGAAGACCTCATCTTTATTCCTTCTTTATTTAAAACATTTTATTTTTATGTGTATGAGTGTTTCACTTGTGTGTAGGTAAAGGTATCATGTGTGTGCCTGGTGCCTGTGAAGGCCAGAAAAGGGCATTGGATCACCTAGAGCTGGAGTTACAGAAGGCTGTGAGCTGCCATTTAGGTGCTGGGAACTGAACTTGGGTTCTCAGGAAGAGCAGTAAGTGCTCTTAACACGAGTCTTCTTCACTGCAGCCTCTCTTCATTAATGTATACTTTAACATGTACTACTCAGTGATTTCTTGTCATGGAGCCTTTTAAAAATGATAACTGAAGCTTGAATTGTCTGGCTTTCTTGGAGAAGCGAGTGAAACTTTGTGACATATTTCTAACCATGTGAAAAGACCTATGTACTCAAATGAAATGACCTTGTTGCATGCCCTAGTATTAGTGGTCAGAGTCATTATATAATGGCAGCTGGGGAGAAAAGTCTTCATTTAAGGACTCTAATATGTAATAGGTATTGAAGACACTTGTTTTGTCCTGAGGGAATTTGTAATGTGTTCGACTCAGAGGCAAAACAAAAATGTGGATGAGCCGGATGGATTGAATTGAAGTGTTGGAAGCGCTGAGGTGAGTGCCGTGAGAGCTTCAGAGAAGTCAGCCAGAAGAGCTGCTTGGGTCTTGAAGAAAGCCAATGGCCATGAATGAAGAGCTTTCCAGGAAGTTTAAATTATTTGAATGAGTTCTAAAAATAATGAGGTAATTGTGAAGGCATTGTCTTCCTTTTGTGAAGTATTAGATCTCTGAATGGGTTCAGCTTTACACTGGGCAACAAAGTTAAGTACTGCTTCCTGGCCTTTTTGGCTAAGATCAAGCAACCTGTCTGCTGGTGCCCCTGAGTCCTTATTGTGCAGTCTCAGGAGCAGCTGTTTCTGGAACAATCAGGTAAGACAGATTGTGGCTTCTCTGAGTCACAGGTGGTATCGGTGGAATCCAGAGCTGACATGGTTTGTTTATGCCCTTGCCGTTCTGCCACCTGAGGTCAGACTTGGTAAGCGATAGTGGACTGGAAGACCTTACATTGGGCAAAGGACGAAGTAACTCACATGTAAGAGCTAAGCCTAGTGCCTCTGCTTAAAAAACTTTGAATTTGGATTTTTTGGTTAAAATTGGTGTTACACTATTTGTTAAAGAACACGATTGTTTTCAAGGGAAGAATTTTAGATTAGGTGTACTTTTACTTGTTGTGTAATATTTAGTCATGAATAGGTCTAGGAATTTCTAAGGAATTTATTGAATTTCAGGATGAGGCCCTGGGTTTTGTCAATGTCTACTAATTGGAAGGGTAGTCCAAAAACTTTCATTGTAGAGGGGAATGTCACTTTATCTACTTCCTACCTTACCCACCAGTACTTTCTGGTTGTTGAATTGCTGAGTTCAGTTAAACTGCTTGCTTTATCTGACATCACTAAAGATAAGGCCAAAAGGCTTGGTGGCCTGGTTGATCTCCAGCTTCTGTTTTGTTTCTCCTCTACTCCAAGTAAATTCCGACCCTTACTTCGTGGCTTTTTTTGTTGTTATACAAGTTTGCTGAGTAAGTCTAATGTACCTTTTTATTGACTGATGAAGAGATAACTGCTGAACTCCCAGGAACTTTTCCTTTGTCACTGTTTCCATCATTCAGGCTCCTAACCTTGCCATTCATTGTGATTTCTGTATATGCAAATTTGCCCCTCTACCCTTGTCTCTTTAGTCTTTTCAGAGCACCACTAGGTTCATTTAAAGATTTTGTGGATAACTCATGTTTTTGTTTTGTTTTCACCTTATATGAAATGTTCTGTTTTTTTCTGCTCCCCTGTCATAGTGTGCTTCCAGTTGTAGAATGTAAGGTTAAAAACTCCCCCAAACCAGGTACTTCGTAGTAGAACTTGACAGGTGTGAGCTGACTGATGAATTGCAGCGTTGTTGTCCCTCTGCCTTTTCTGCCTTCCCTTCAGACCTGCTTGGTATCTTCTGAACTCCTTGAGGACGGTGGTTATATTGCCACCTAAGAAGCACCTTTGAGTTTTAAATGCTTGTGGTCACTTTCCTTTCTTGTGGGGAGGTCCAGTGGGGTGGCACTCCTTTCTGCACTGAGGGACTGAGTGTTGGGACTGAGTTTTTTTTTTTTTTTTTTCATTCAGTTGGTGAATAGAAGCATAATATATTCTCAGGGCTATTTTACCAGCTTCTCAGCTTCCTTCAGAGTGAAAATGTCCTGCCTTTTCTAGAAGAGCCTTACAGTTTTTAGAAAGGGGTGTAGTGATAGTGAGATGAAATGAATTGGACAAGCTTTTTTTTTTTTTCTCTCCCTGGGATTGGCAGAGATTGGGAAGTAATGTTTTCCTGCTCTCAGTACAAATTGTAGTTTGAGGCAAGAATAGTCTGTCTGCATGTTCCCAAAACCCAAGACCATCTTATTTTCCAAAACTCTTTAAGAAATAAATTATGGCACTTAGCAATATAAATGATTAGGTCAAGTTTTATGGCCCTGACCCTTAGGGCATATCCAGTGAACTTTTAAAATATGTGGGTGCTGTGGTTTTAAATGTGTTCCCAAGTTCATTTGCTGGAAACCACCCCAGTTCAACTGTTGAAATCTGGGACCTTTAAAAGGTGGTTAGCTTATGAAGACTGCCTCATGAATGAGTTACTGTCATTGTCATGGTGATGGGTTTGTTGTGAAGAGAGTTTGGCTTCTCTTGTTCTTTTGTGTGCTCTTGCCATGTGATGTTTCCACCTTGTTACCACACACCAAGGCGGCCTGTACCAGGTGCCAAGGCAAGGCTCTGAGACTTTGCAGCTTCCAGAACCATGAACCAAATAAATGTCTGTTTATTGTCAACTACTCAGCCTGAAGTATGGCCCATACAGCAGTGGAAAATGACCCATGACAGAGTGGCTAACTAAAACAGTAATCATGAAATTTTGGAGTTGGAAAGAATGTAGGTAAAATGGGCATGGTGGCACATGCCTGAAATTCCAGCACTTGAGAAGTGGAGGCCCAAAGATCAAAAGTTCAGAAACATCCTTGGCTATAATGGGAGCATGAGGTCAGCCTGGGCTACTGGAGACGCTATCTCAATCAGCAACAAGACATAAGGCAAGTTTAAATTGTAAAAAAAATGTTTAGGAAGGGATCCTTCTTTCATTACTTTTAATTTCTTATCAAAGAAATTGAGGCTGTTGAGATGGCTCATCAAATAAAAGTACTTACTGTGTAAATCTACAGTCTTGAGTGATTCCCAGAACCGACATAAATGTAGAAAGAGAGAACTGAATCCAGAAAGTTGCCCTCTGACCTACACCACACACACACAAACTTGGGCACACATACACACATGCCTCCCCCATCATGGCCCCCACACTGCTCCCACATCATGCATACAACACATAATAATAATAAATACAAATTAAAAAGAAGGTGGGTGTAGTTGCCTCAGGCTTGTAGTTAAGCTGTGCAACTGTGTTGCTGTCCTTCCATGTTTCCTATTCATCAGGTACCATAGTCTGATAGGACTAGAGACTTCACCTGTTCGGTGCTATTCAACTTTTAGTTGTTTTTATTTTTATTTTTATTTTTAATGCCAGATCATAATTTGATACAGGTAAGCATCGTCCTGGAGTTTTCATTGAAATTGGTTTTTTGGTGGGGGGGGGCACGGGTGGAAAAAGGAAGGGGGTGGGGGCTGGTGTCCAAGAGTGAAGATTATGGGGTGGAGAGTTAGAAACCAAAAGAGTTATTGCGTACCTTAATTGCTTTAAGGATCACAAGTTTGCTTCTTAATAGGAAAAGCATATTCAGTAGACTTGCATGTTTCATACTAACTTTGTAGAGCAGCTCTATACAGAGTTTGGAATGTATAGTATTTTAGATAAACACATGCTATAGAGAGGCTACTAGAGACTATAAATTCTTAGAATTGTATAGCTATGAAAGTTTTTGGGAGCATCTGCAATGCAGCTGTAATAAAATTTGTTTACTTTGTCAGGATTGCTTTAGAAGCCCCAACTCATTTGTTTATTGCTGTTTTCAGCATTTTTGCTACATTGCCAAGAAGTAAGTTAGCATCGACCTCTGTTGGATTTGGGAATCACTCAGTTTGGTAGTCATTCCAAGAAGGCCTTGGGTTTTGGAGTTTCGTCCACTTTAAAGCTGAGATGCCCTGGTTCAGACAGCAGTCATGGAGCCAGACTATGACTAGATGACTGACTCTGGAAACCAACAGACCTTCCAGATGTCTGGAGAATGTGGACTTGTTTTCTGTGCCGCTTTTGTTGTTGTTGTGTGCCTATATCTGTGCTACTCTGTTTTTACTTTCAGAGCTGCCTTAGGGAAGGGGGGTGGGGATCTGCTTTTTAGATTGGGAAATAAATTGGGTATGAAATTCTTTGGAAGCCGTTTGAGTTGGTATTGACATTTCTATGAGAGAAAGGAGAGAGAGGCACTTTTAATCCCTTGAGGCAGGGGTAGGTAGGGGTAGTTTTGAGGATGAGACTGGAAGTAACTAAAAACAGATTCATTCATATCTCTAGTGACCTTCAGTTATGAAACGGACTTCCAGTGCCCGAGTCATAGCCTCTTAACCGTGCCTGACTAAATAGACCTTGTTTTTGAAATTCACAGATTGCCTGGATCCCTGCTGTCTTTTTGTCCTCTTTCTTACACACAGCTGTTTTTGTTCATACATCATTTTGTGTTCAACTGGCTGGTTGTTTCCTCAGTCCCTTTTATGGTGAATAATGGACACATGGGAGTTTGAACACCCAAGCATGTGGTTATTCAAACAGGAAGCCTCAAGGAAGCACGGTAATGTTGTCAGTGGAATAAAAGATGAATGAGGAAAGGCCATTCATGATTCTAGGCCTCAGACATTTGCAGGGAAGCATCTGACAGCTTCAGAGAGAGTGGCATTCTGAACTTTACAAGTAGAATGCTTTATGTGTAACTTTTCATTTTTCTAAGCATTAGGAGCATTAAACCCTTATCTATTAGGTAGACAATGATTATCCTGATTAGAGGAATGGAGGCTGCATCCAGGGACTCCAGAAAAACTGCTGAGTTGACATGATTAAATTAAAAGATGGTTTGATGGGGGCTGGAGAGATGGTTCAGCAGTAAACAGCACTTAACAGCAGTTAACAGCTTTTACAGAGGACCCAGGTTTGATTCCTAGTGCCCACATGGTAGCTAACAGCCGTCTATTACTCCAATTCCAGGGGATCTGATACCTTCTTCTGACCTCCATGGGCATTGCACAACATGGATACACTTACACACATGCAGGTAAAATGTGGTCTAGTGGCAGACCAAGAACATACATATCAACAGACACTCTGTGCCAAAACCAGAAATTGCCTTGAGAAGGGAAGAAAAATAAAGGCATCAGCGATCAAGATAACTGACTTCTCAAAACAACTATCTAGTACCTTTAAGATTTCTACCACCATTGAGATTCTTTGATCATATAATAGAAGACTTGTCACAACTAATCAGATAAGCTCTAATTTTAGATTTAAAAATGTAAGATGGGGAGCTGAGGGCCCATAGCAGTTCACATTAAGTTCAGGGTGATGCCAATGCAAAGAACACTACAGATCCAGGTGTGGTGGTGCACACCTTTAGTCCCAGCACTCACAGAGGCAGGTGGATCTCTGTGAGTCCCAAGCCAAGAAAAAAAAAAAAAAAATTCAGTGCATTGGAGTACAGAGCTCAGTAGTTACTGGCTTACTGCTTCTTGCAGAGGACTCAGGTTTGATTTCTAGTACCCACATAGTGGTTCACGACCTCTGGTACCAGGCATACATGTGGTGTACATACATATGTGTAAGTAAACCACTCAGACAAGAAATAAAAACAAATCTTTCTTTTAAAAAAGTATAACCCTCTCCAAGGCTCTGGGACTTTTGTGGAAGAGGTTGGTGGAAAGAATGTGAGAGCCAGAGGAAGGGGTGGAATGTTAACCTGGAAGTGTCCTCTGACCACTATGCTGGCAAGCTATAGTCAACACCTCCTTCCCACACCTGTCAAAGAGTTGATGGGATTCTCAGCTATGCCTCCCACCCAATTAGTCAACCTTAGCTGCATGTGAGGGAGGGGCTAAGGATATATAAGCCAAGAATGCCATGAGGCACCTCTCTTGCCATTTTGTGCGGCTTTTGAGAAGTCACAGGATCTATAGTTGAGTGTGAACTTTCCAGCGCAGCTGTAAATGTGAGGGGGACACCCAGTCTTCTGTAAATAAACTCCTACCCTACACTCTGTTAGCAAGCCCAATAAATGCATTTGGATTTTCAAAAAAAACAAAATTTAATTCTGTTAAATATTTTTTTTTAGAAAAAGGTGCAATACAAAGGGCTTGACTCAGGACAGATTCATTAACTGCTCCCTCTGTTGACTTTTGTATCTCTGGTGTGTATACATAGCTTAATAGCCTTTATCTGGTAGACAGTACTCAGAAAAACTTTTTTTTTTAATCTTTTTGAGACAGGGTCTCTCTGTAGCCCCAGCTGGCCTGGAGCCTGGAGCTCACTATGTAGACCAGGCTGGCCTTGAACTCACAGAGCTCTGCCTGCCTCTGCTTCCTGAGTGCTGGGATTAAAGGCCTGTGTCACCATGCCCGGCCTCAGAAAAACTTGTTGAAGGAATGCATTCTAGAAATTCTTCTTTAAGTTTATGACTAAAGAATGCAGATGAGTTTAAAAGGCAGCAGTTTGTTTAGGTTTTCCCAAGATGGAGTTTGCTTTTTAGGTAGGGTTGAAGTTGGATGGCTTGAATGGGATGGCTAATATGTTGCATAACTCCCTCATTAGCATAGTACCCTTGGGTAGAGACTAAGTACAAAAGATCCCTGACAATAAAGTAGTTTGTTAAACACTGGTGTTTATTTTTCTTTCATGTGGTAGGTCTGTGGTCAGAGGTTCAGGGCCTCAGGGTAGTTCTGCACCACAAGGGCCATGTGGGACTTGGGAGCCTTTCATGGCAGTAATCTGCCATTCCTTAGGGTGCCATCCTTATGTGAATGGCTGACTTTGGGTGATAGGCATCTCTTGTGTTCCTAATAGGTCCATACTATTGAGTAGTGTGTGCCTAAATGTTAAAACTAGGACCTGAGTGTCACGTATGTCACTTGCACTGTTATGACAAGGAGAGCGAGAACAGGTTTTGGCAGACAGCTCTGCCTGCATGCCAGTGCTTCCACTCTAGAATTGTGCTTGCCAGCTCCTGTGCTACAGAATCTTTTCTCTCAAGTTTTGGCCTTCCTGTGGAGAGCGTTCTTCAGAGATCCCCATCAGTGGTTCTAGAAAAATAGCCAACATGCTCACAGTAAACCCTCACAACCCCAGATCTTCAAAGAGCTCTGAAGGAAAGTGTGCGTCTTCCCCCTGCTACCGTTTGCATGGCCCTCACTGCCTGCCTTTGCAGAATTCACCTTCTTCTGTGATGTTTCCACTGTTCATACTCTCAGCCCCCCCTTAGCACTGACATCCCATCGGACTCCTGTGCACTTAAACTGACAGGCTCCGTCAGATTCATCCATACACGTCCATACAGAACATCCATACAGAATAAGTCCTTCTTATCCAAGTTCTGATCAGGCTTACCTTCAGCAGTGATAGACTAGTCACAGCTTTCTAAAATCCAGATGTGTTTTAGAAACGAGAATCTTGAAGTAGTGTATTACTGCTTATTACATCTGTTGGTCACTTGACCATACCGTCTTGTTCTAGAATCTTTTTTTTTTTTTTTTTTTTTTTTTTTTTCTGTAGCCCCAGCTGGCCTGGTATTCACATGTAGACTAGGTTGGCCTTGAACTCACAGAGGTCTGCCTGCCTCTGCCTCCCAAGTGCTGGGATTAAAGGCATGCACTATCGTGCCTGGCTTGTTCTAGAATCTTAAGTTTAGGTATTTGACTCATGAAATCATAGTACATTTAAGTTAAAATGGATATATAATATGCCTTCTATGTAACAAACACTAATATTTCTGCAGTGAAATATGTTTACATGAAATAGGATGATTAAAGACTAAACCTCTCGTGAGGGCATATTTTGTTGTTAAGCATCTGTTCTTTAAAATCTTTTGAATGTAGAGTCACAGATAAAGGATTATGGTCTTGTGTCACATTTGATTATACAGTGTAAGTTATAGAACTTTTTATAGATAGTCGGATCAAAAGTACTAAAGACGACAAAAGTTTCACACATAATAAGCTTTTGATAATTGGTTATTATCCAAGTAAATGGGTAAAGTTCCTTAATATAAATTTTTACTTCATTGAAAGTATTAATTTTATCAGGTTTATTTTTATTTTGAATAGATGAGTTGCTAACTTAAATTAGTGATACTTAGAATTACAAAAAAGGCATTATATAAATGTTTGAGAAGAAAAGAAATAGTGTTGAATGTAATTTTAAAATTGCTTTTTTTTGGTCTTTTTGAGACAGAGTCTCCCTGTAGACCAGGCTGGCCTTGAACTCACAGAGATCCGCCTGCCTCTGCCTCCCAAATGCTGGGATTAAAGGTGTGTGCCACCACGCCTGGCTAAAATTGCATATTTTGAGAGAAAAGTATTACTACTAGTTCATTAAAACAATTTTTATTAGTTTATTTGTATGAGTTTTCTGCCTGCATGTAACTGTACCACATGCATGCAGTGCCCATGGAGGTGAGAGGAACGTATCAGATCCCTTGGAACTGGAGAAAAAGATAGTTGTTAGCTGCCATGTGGGTGCTGGGAACCAAACTTGGGTCCTCTGAAGAGCAGTCAGTACTCTTAACCACTGAACCACCTCCAACTTCTAGTTCATTATTTAAAATATATTTTTTTGACAGGATCTTATATTACCTAGGCTGGCCTTAAACTTGCTGTGTAACTGAGGATGACCTTGAACTCCTGATCCTCTTGCCTCCACTTCCCAAGTGTTGAGATTAAAGGTTTTTTTGTTCTAAGATTTTATTTGTTTTTATCTTGTGTGTATAAATTTTTTTTCCTGCATGTATGTATGTATCTTGTACATTCCTGGTGCTCAGAGAGGCCAGAGGAGGACGTTAGATCCCCTGGAGCTGGACTTTTACATGGGTAATGGGAACTGAACCAAGATCCTCTGCAAGAGCAGCAAGCGCTCTTAACCACTGAGCCATCTTCAGTCCCCCAAGATTATAGGTTTTATGTGGTCCTGGGGATCAAATTCAGGGCTTTGTGCATGGTAGGCAAGCACTCTACCTGCTGAGCTAGATTCCCAGCTCTGTGTTAATGGTTTTTATAAAATGGTGATTTCATCTTTAACTCTGCATAGTTTTGTTAGAAGCCCAGCTATATTAAAACTGTTTCATTTGAGATACTTTCTGAATTGGAAATCAGTTCAGTTCTCCCCAGCAACCGATGGTTTTGGTGATGTCTGTGCTCTCTACTCCCCATCCCCTCTCCCAGTTACAGCCTTTTTTTTCTTCTTTTTTTCTCTCAGTTTAAAAAAAAAAAAAATCAGTACATCAGTATTTCTAGGAATCCTTAAATTATCACTCACACGAATGGTTATAGATGGTTGCTCTTGCCAGTAAGTTTCTTTCAGCTTTGTTTGCCTTTCTAAAAGATTGTGATCTGTTTGAATTGATATTTTTAGTTAATTTTCTTTATTTGCTCAAAATCCTTTGCTATCCTTTGCTCAAAATACATCATGTTGTCCTTGGTGCTTTATTGGTCCAGTTTCTTTTGGAAGGAAATACCTGTGTCTGTAAATTCTTATCCATGTTCTTGAAGTATAATAAAGCTGTGCCTGCTTACCATGCATTGGTTGCTTGGGCTTGCCATCTTTTTTTCAATATGGATTGAGTATGTTGATCTTGTTTTCTGTGTGAATGCACTGAGGACTGGAGCCATATTTTAAACCATTAGGTCAGCGGTTTAGAACTTAGGCACTTGTATGAGACGTAGGCATCTGAATGTTATTTGGTTGTCTCTATAAATCAGAAAACTTAATTATAAACTTGACAGCAAAGCACATGGCTAAATTCAACAATTAAATATGTCCAGACCATGACTTTGGAAGAATTAAAGGCTCCATTCAATAGGCTTTGGAGACAGGCCACAGAGCTAGTTTCTCAAAATTTAAGACATCTCTCCTTGTTGTGGACGGTAATGATACAAGACCTACCTATTTGTTCGGTTGCACTTTAAGAACAAGAAAGTAGCTGAAACCAACTATAAAATTGTGTCCTTTTAAGAGTCCCTTCCCCCCATAATGCCAAGTTTCTTTTTTTAGGAGAGCAGAATTTCTCAGACAAGACTTTAAGAGTTTCTGTTTTACTTGCCAAAGTCCTAGGTATTGGGGAGTGTAGCTCAGAGGTAGTGTGTGCTTAGCACAGTGTCAGGCCCTGGGATCAGTTCTTAGTGCTCCCTCTCACATCTAACACAGACAGACTCAAATTCTATGAAATTAGTGCCCAAATATGTTTATTTTTTGAAGGATCGCTAAAGCCTTTTTTGTGTCATTTGAAGGTTATTACAATGTAGTAATTACCACATTCATTCTTTTTTTAAAATATTTTATTATTTTTATGTTATGTGTATGAGTGTATTGTCTGCATGTATGTAAGTGCACCTGTGTTTAATGCCTGCAGAGGTCTGAAGAAGGTGTCAAATTCCCCTAGAACTGGAGTTACAGAAGGTTGTTAGCCACCATGTGGGTGCTGGAAATTGAACCCAAGTCCTGTGCAAGAGCAGCCAGCATTCTTAACCACTGAGCCATCTCTCCAGCCCCTCCACATTCATTCTTAACACTGATCACCAGTGAACCTGGGATTATTCTTCAAGTTAGAGATCCTAGTTACCCATAATGCTTCTCTAGTACTTACCAGTAGCAAATCAACATCTCAGTTTTTCTTGTTTTTAAATATGTATGATATACAGCTGATTGCTATGGATTGTTGGTTTGTACTTACAGGTAAAACAAGGTAAAATAGATAATTGTTCTGCTTTTTCAGCAAATAATCTGTGCATAGGAATGTGGAACAGGATTGTGGAACAGAAGCTTCCTTATAAAGAAGAATGACTTCAAGAGCACCCTACCCCATCTTCTCCTGGATTTTGAGTTTTCATCTTGCTTTTGAAAGGAACTGGTTTTACCATGTATCTCTACCTAAATGGCAATGCACTGCTTAGTTTTTTAAAAAAATATTTATTTTTATTTTATGTGTATGAGTATATTACCTGCAAGTATGTGAATGCACCCGTGTCGTGCAATGCCGCAGAGGTCAGAAGAGGGCTTTGGATTCCCCTGGAACTGGAGTTAAGGATGGTTCATAGCTGCCATGTGGGTGCTGGGAATCGAGCCTGGGTCCTCTGCAAGAGCAGTCAGTACTCTTAACTGCTGAGCCATCTCTCCAGCCCTGCACTGCTTAGTTTTTGACCTGTATGAAAATGCTATTGTCTATGTAGCCCTTGGGAGCTTACCTTTTCCATGTAGTACTACATTTCTAAAGTGTAGGGGGAGTCTATGCATTTTCACTCCTGTGCAGTTCAAATTGCATTACAGCAGGTTGTCCTACGGATGAACATTGTTGTTTTATGGGTAATACTGCTGTGGACACCCTCATGCATGCCACCTGGCAGTCACAACCTATCATCATTGGCATAAAATTGTATCATAGTGTTTTACATATAAAGGTTTCTTTCCACATTTAATTTTTTTATAATTTAATTTTTTCTGTGTATGAGTCTTTTCCATGCATTTATGTAAGTATGCCATGCATGTGTAGTGTCCACATAGGCCATAAGAGGGTGTTGGATTCCCTGGAACTGGAGTTGTGAACAGTTGTTATCTGCTGTGTGGATGCTAGGAACTGAACCCTGGTCCTCTGCAAGAGCAGCTAGTGCTTTTAATTGCTGAGCCATCTCTCCAATCCCCCCTCATGTTTATTGATCTTTCCCATTTTCTCTCCTGCAAAAGATTGCTTCCTGATTTTTGCCTTCCTTACTGATTTATAGGCGGATTTGGACCTTCTAGCTACTAACTCTTTATCAGTTACATACAATGTGAATCTTCCAGGCTGTGATTTGTCTTCATTTTCTCTGTATCTTTTGGACAGAGTTTCTTCATTTCATTGTGATCATATCTATCAGAAATTTTTTCTGGTAGTTAGCTCTTTGTGTCTTATGTAGGAGCTCTTTTTGTATGCTTCCTTTTAAGATCTAAGTTTGGATTTTTACATTTAAGTTCATCTGGAATTGATTTATATACATTGTCTTTACTTGTTAAAGTAAGTCTTTTTCAAGCTTATTCTATTTTAGGAAGATCTTAGCTATATTTAGACCTTTTCTCATCCATGTAAACTTTGGAATCAGGTCATCTAGTTCCTCAGAAACCTCCATTGCTCTTGATTTAAATCACATTGACTTTATACATCCATTTAGTTTGTGTTAACATTTTGATATAATTGAGTTTGTCAATGAATATGGTATAATTTACATCTTTTTAAATGAATTCCAATAATGCTTTATAATTTTCTTCTATGAGCTTTGCCTTATTTTCTATTGGATTTATTCCCAGGTACATTTTACTTTTTGTTGCTGACTTAATTTTTTCTAAATCATATTCCTTGTTGCAGTGTGCAGAAAAGTGTAGTTCTTTTGTATTTAATTTTAAAATCTTTTGCTAATTCTCTTATTTTGATAATTTCTTTAGATGCTTTCAGGCTTTATACATATATAATTGTCCATAAATAATAATACTGATTTTTTCCTTCTTTTTTTTGATTAAAACAATACACAAAATACCTATATAAACATTCTTTTAAAAAATTTTTTTGAGGGGCTGGAGAGATGGCCCAGCAATTAAGAACGCTGGCTGCTCTTGTGAAGGACCCCAGTTCAATTTCCTGTACCCAAATGGCTGCTAACAACTGTCTGTAACTCTAGTTCCAGGGGCCCTTCTGGCCTCCATGGGCATTGCATGACACAGATGCCTTTACATACGTGCAGGCAATACATTCATACACATAAAATAAAAATAAGAATAATAAAAGAAACCAAAATATTTATTTTTTAATCATTATTTTTTAAAATTTTAATAACTACATGATTAGAAGAAGCATTTCAATACAGCTTTAACATATTCAATAACATACTCCAGAGCAAGAGTACATCACTTTCACAAGTGGCTGTAAGTTTCTAGGTTCACAGTTGAATTAATACAGTTATGCAATATTGAACCTGGTATAGGCCCTGTAAGACATAAAATTGAATGAGGTTTTAACCTTTAAAAAAGATCTCCATTTCATTTTAGAACATACTGTTCCTTGCAGAAAGACTCAGTGTTTTTGCTACTAACACTGAGATGTTGGCGCATGCATCTCTAATCTGTTTGTATCTGATTATTACTAGTCGTAGTCAGTTGTACTCGGATACTTGGCGCCTGTGTATGTCTCTAAAGTCATTGAGTAGATTTCATTGGTAATGTTTATCACCTCTACTAATTAACATGACGTAAATTTCCATGCTTTCTCCTCAAATATAATACATTTTTAAAAATTTGTTGATTTTGTGTGTGCGTGTGTGTGTATATCATATAGAACATCCCAAACCATCTTATTCAACTGTATACCCACTTCCCAGATGGCACCCTCCCATAGCTTCCCTCCCCAGACTAGAGCCCTTATACTCTGATATCCCTGCTACTGTCTGCTGTGGTGTCAGCACCCCAACCATTCCCCACTACTTGTCCATCTGGTGAATCTAGTCAGCCGATCTAAAGGTCTTTGTTTTAGGAAGGTCAGCTATTCCTCTTCTAGCAGCTATCACTTGTCAATATTCCTTTAGATAAGATTGGGGTGTGCTGTTCATTTTCCCAGTTCTATGCTGGGTTACTATTTGGGAGTCCCTTTGGCCACCCTGGCCAACAACTCAAGAGAAGGCATCTCCTATCTGGCATTGGTGCTTGTTATTTAGCCTTTAGCTATGTATATGGACTCTTAAAAATTATATTGGCCCCTTTAATCTCTGGTTATACTTTCATTTGGGGTGTTTAAGGCCATACAGTTGACCCAGATAAACCAATTTATTTTCACTCTTAAGGTCATTTGAGGATCTGTTCCTCAGGGGTCACATAGCCTTGGGAGGAGCCCCTGGCTCCTCTTGTTTACCAGTTCTGCCTATGTGAAGATAAGTCAAAGGTCCTACTCAACCATGGCTGGCTTCGCTTGGAAGCATGGAGGAAATGATTCTTCTG
>NW_008360303.1:11235533-11242595 GCF_000622305.1 Nannospalax galili | reverse complement strand
TTACTTCACTTAGTATAACAGTTTCTAGTTCCATCCATTTACCTGCAAGTTGCATGATTTCATCTTTCTTTACTGCTAAATAAAACTATCATTTCATTTCATTTTCATTATCTACTCATCAACTGAGGAACACTTAGGTTGCTTCCATCTCTTAGCTATTGTGAAAAGAGCAGCAACAAACATGGATGTACAAATGTTTCTGCAATAGGATGAGTTCTTTAGGTATATGCCAAGGAGTGGTATAACTGGGTCAAATGGTAGGTTCATTTGTAGTTTTTTAAGAGTTCTCCACACTGCTTTCCATGGGGGTTGAACAAGTTTGCAACCCCACCAGCAGTGGATGAGTGTTCCCCTTTCCCCACATCCCCTCCAACATTTGGTATCATTTGTTTTCTTGATCTTAGCCAGTCTGACTGGGGTAAGGTGAAATGTTAAAGTGGTTTTAATTTGCATTTCCCTAATTATTAGTGATATTGAATATCTTTTAAGATGTTTCATAGTCATCTTTACCTCTTCTTTTGAGAACTCTCTGTTCAGCTCCTTAGCCCATCTTTTAATTGCGTTACTTCTTGTCTTGATTCTCTGTTTTTTGAGTCCATTATATATTCTGGATATTAAACCCCTGTCAGATGTGTCACTGGTGAAGATTTTCTCCCATTCTCTGGGTTTTCTCTTCACTCCCCTCATTGCCTCCATTGATGTACAGAAGCTTTTTAGTTTAATGAGGTCCCATTTGTTAAATCTTGCCCTTGTTTCCGATTTAGAAAATCATTTCCTACACCTATATCTTGTAGATTTTTTCCAATGTTTTCTTCTAACAGTTTCAGAGTTTCAGGCTTCACATTGAGGTCTTTGATCCATTTGGAATGGACTTTTGTGCAAGGTGAAAGATGGTTTAGTTTCATTCTTCTAGAGGTGCAGAACCAGTTTTGCCAGCACCATTTGCTGGACATGCTGTCTTTCCTCCAGTGAATGTTCTTGGCCCCTTTGTCAAATATCAGGTGGCTGAAATTGCAAGTACTCATATTTGGGTCTTCAAGTTTGTTCCATTGATCTATGGGTCTATTTTGTGCCAGTACCATGCTGTTTTTATGACTACAGCTCTGTAATACAGCTTAAAATCTGGTATAGTAATCCCCCCGCCATTGCTCTTAGTGCTCAGGGTTGCTTTGGCTATCTGAGGTCTTTTGTGCATCTATATGAATCTTAGGGTGATTTTTTTCCAATTCTGTGAAAAATGTCTTGGGGATTTTGATTCTCATTGCATTGAGTCTATAAATGGCTTTTGGTAGGATGGTCATTTTCACAATATTAATTCTTCCAATCCATGATCATGGGAGGTCCTTCCATCTTCTGATGTCTTCCTCAATCTCTTTAAAGATCCTGGGGCTGGAGAGATGGCTCAGCAGTTAAAAGTACTGGCTGTTCTTGCAGAAGACCCAGGTTCCCAGCTAACAACCATCCACAACGCCAGTTCCAAGGAATTTGACACTTCTGACCTCCTCAGGCATTACACAGCATGGGTGCACTTACACATGCAGGCAATACACTCATACACATAAAATAAAAATAAAACTTTTATAAAAAAAAGAGCCAAGGGCCTGGCGTGGTGACGCATGCCTTTAATCTCAGCACTTGGGAGGCAGAGGCAGGCGGATCTTTGTGAGTTCGACACCAGCTTGGTCTACATAGTGAGTTCCAGGACAGCTGGAGCTACAGGGAAACCCTGTCTCAAAAAGACAAAAAAATAAAATAAAAAAAGAGAAAGAGTTCAAGAGCCTCCTCAGCTGCATAGCAAGTTGGAGACCAGCCAGGTTTCCAGGTGACCTGTCTTCAAAAGCAAAAACAATAGAAAAAGAGAAAGTGACAGAATCTGTGGGCTTTGTAGAAGTGTGTGGTAGCTGTGAGCCAGATTTTAAGTTTTTGGGATAGATAGGCCTGATGTGTCATTGTTAAGTCCTGAGAAGTTGCTCCCACAGAAATATGCTATGGTTCCTTTGGGGACAGTTAGTGGACAGGAGACGGGCATAGAGAGGAAGCAATCCCATATGACAAGGAATTACCCCAGCCCTACGCAACTTCAAGTTCCTCACACACACTGCGCCATTAAAACCCCGACCATAACTACCTGAGTCAAAAACATAACTTTATCTTGACCTGTAAACAGTTTTTCTATTTTATTGTATTTTTTTTGAGACAGAGTCTCCCTATAGCCCCAGCTGGCCTGGAACTTGCTATGTAGACCAGACTGGCCTTGAACTCACAGAGATCCACCTGCCTCTGCTTCCCAAGTGCTGGGATTAAAGGGGTGTCCCACCACGCCTGGCTGTTGACTAGTTTTCTTAACATTCATTTTTGCTGCATTCTGCGCCTCTACTTCTTGTACATCTCATGCTGATAAGCATTTAATTTAAACTTTCATGAAGTGTGGTGCTATACTCCTGTAATCCCAGTACTTGGGAGGTCAAGGCAAGAGGGTTTTAAGTGTAAGGCCAGCTTGGGCTACATAGTAAGACTATTTCAAAAAATAGGAGAGGGCAGGTGTGGTGGTGCATGCCTTTTATCCCAGCACTGGGGAGGCAGAGGCAGGTGGATCTCTGTGAGATCAAGGTCAGCCTAGTCTACATAGCAGGTAATAGGCCAGCTGGGGCTACAGGGAGAACCTGTCTCAAACAGACAAAACCAAAACCAAACCCTGAATGAATGAATGGACAGTAAAAAATTAAAACCTAGGTATAAATTAGGGAGGGTGCAGATATCTAATGACTTTGTTATATCTTCTAGTATTGTTAATCCCTGAGCCTTTACCTATAGAAATGTACCTGTTTCCTTTTTATTTTCTGTTTTATACACATGTACACATGTGTGCATACCCACTTGAAATTTATATATGTTGTAGATTCTAGTTTTTCATTTTAGGAGAGGCATTACATAATATTTTTTATAGGAAGGGTACTGGAGTTGATTGGGGAATCCTTGCCCTAAAGCCCCCTGCCCTCATACCTGCCGTCTTCTAGTCTCCAGCCGCCCTGCACTCTGTCCTCTTCATTCTGTTGCTCTCTTGAAAATACTGTGTGTCACCCAGTTCAGTCTCTTAACCAGGTGCTGTCTCCTTTTAATGTTTTGCTATCTGTCTTCTCTCACCAACTGAAGACATATATATATAGTCAGGACTTCACATAGTTCTTTATATCAAGTGTAGAACAAGAAACATTTGTTGATGCTTCTGGGCCCCTGTCCTGCCTGTAGAGTAGACACTAGAAAAGATCTCTTTGTCCCCTTACTGAATATCTGTATTATTGGTACAGAACTGCTCTGTAAGTAGGCTTCCTGAGTGGGTAGTATCTGAGTATTTTTCTTTTTGAAATGACATCTATCTCACCTGCAGATACAGAGATAATACATAAAAATGAAAATATCTTAATCCTATCAGATTGAAATTATAATATTAGAGTAAGTTATGACAGACTCTTCTTTGAAAAAAACTGTTTAATCATATTAGAAATCTTACTTTTAACCCTTTTTATTTCTTTGAGACAGCATCTCCCTATGTAGCTCAGATTGACCTTGAATTTTTGATTCTTCTACCTCCGTCTCCTTTGCTCTGGGATTGCAGGAAAGTGCTACCATACTCAGTTTACTTTTTTAAAAATTACATTTATTTATTATAGGAGTAGTGGTGATACAAGGTTTATTTTGTTACTTTTTAAATGGTAGCTATTTTCTCCATCTTGGAATATGGTTTGTCTCCATAAGGAATCTGTTATTTCCTTAAGCACCA
The DNA here is from genome assembly GCF_000622305.1 of Nannospalax galili. Taxonomy (NCBI): domain Eukaryota; kingdom Metazoa; phylum Chordata; class Mammalia; order Rodentia; family Spalacidae; genus Nannospalax; species Nannospalax galili. The sequence goes on along the minus strand of NW_008360303.1, from coordinate 11,238,814 downwards.
TACTCTTCCTTTCTCATAAAATTAAAATTATTCTGGACCTTCTAACCTGAGAATTCCAAGGTCCATCAGGAGCTGTTTGGGCAGTATCAATAGAAATTGGATCTGTAGTGGGTAGCATTTTATATGTGCTTCTGTGCATTTTTTTTTCCAAATTCTGTCTCTTTGCCAAATAAACTCAGCATATAATGTGTTAGAAATACAGCTGCCATTCCAGCTGAAGTCACCTACCAGGCAGTCATCATTGTGGGCGCACGGGGATCTTGGAGCGCCAGCTGCTGGTGTGGCGCCGGTCTCTCGCGCTGCGTTGCTGTTCGGGTCCCTGGCTCTTTGCGGCTACTGGATGCTGGCGACTCTGCGGGTCGCTGTCAGCTGCCCAGGCGGGTTCCATTCCAAGCTGCCAGCGCTCCCTCTATGCACGCGATCTGTCAGCCACCGGATCACGAGGGGAGGTGCAGGAACGGCGAAAGCAAGATCTTCGCGAGTGGTTGTTTACGAAGGGACAGCCCCCTCCGGGGAGACTGAATCGTAGGCAGTAAGACACAGGATACAGCTCAGTCAGACTCAGTGATACAGCTCCTTTTATTAGTGATTTAGCTCCTTTTATTCAGTGATTCAGCTCTGCTTTATTGGGGTGAAAACCAGAAGATTTATAGTGTGGAGGCAGTAGCAAAAGCTTTAGCTGATAGGTGCTCCTGGGATGCCCCATTTACATGTGGCGGTGGGCTTCTATCAGGCTGTCAGACAGTGCCTGATTATCACACAGGAAAAACCTGGCAGTTTCTTTGCCAGAGGTCATGTATCTGTGATGGCCACTTCAAAGGTGAGTCAGGAAGGAGAGCAGAAGGCGCCCCACTGAGAAGAGGAGTCTCTCCATTTGGGCTATCCGGACATGAAGAGACTGTGACCCTAAACAGCAGGGTTCCCCAACAATCATGAGTCACATCTGACAGTTACTGTTGACCACAAAGGCTGGGTTACTACCTGCTCACACTTACGAACTTTATTATATTCTTTAGACTTCTTTCAAAAGATGCTTTAGTCTGTATTTATACATTTAACCTGTCCCTTATTTGAACTATAAAATCATTTTCATATCGTGATTATTTTAAATAGTTCTCTGGCATCTATCTTTATGTGCCTTTATGGTTGCTTTCTTAGATTTAATTCTTAAAGTTGGAGTTGTTGAATGATTATATTTTAAATTTTTATTTGTGTGTGTGTGTGTGTGTGTGTGTGTGTGTGTGTGTATGCAAGTACCCAAGGAGACCAGAAGAGGGCATTGGGTCCCCTGGAGTTGGAGTTCATGAGGTGGTGAGCTGCCTAACATGGGTCCTCTGAAACCACCAAACTCAAGTTCCCTGAAAGAGCAGCAAATGCTCTTAATCACTTAAGATTGAGCCCCTTTATGTATTTTAGTCTTAAACTCAGCAAAGGTTATGAGATTATCTGTTCCTTTGAAAATTCTTATTTCTTTTCTTTTTAATGTGGCATAATCAGATCAACTTTCCTTCATCTGAGTTTGTAAATTTCCAGTATTCACCAGGGTGCTGCTTTGACTTGGCTGTTTAGAAGCATTGAAGATGACTGCAAAGGCATTGATAGCTTCTTAGCTGCTTTCACAGACAGGCACATGTGATGAGGTGGCAGTTGTAGGCTGAACCTTTGACAGGATTGTTAGCTCCCAGCTTGATCTTGGAGTCACAGGCGCCAAATGGATGTGTGGCTACCTTGTGACTACTAAGCTTGAGAAGACATGGGCATGTACTCTCAATGAGTGTCCTAGCTGTATCCAGCTTTCCTACCATCTCCCCTAAAGCCACAGACGTGCATAGCTCAGCTGCCAGCTGCATGCTACTAGGTGATTTCAGTTAGGACCCAGGAAGCATGAGAATCACCCAGCTGAGCCTTTCCCAAATTCCTGATCCCCAAGGTTGTAAGACGTAAAAATGGTAGTTGCTTTGAGCCAGTGAGCTTTAAGGTCACTTGTGCAGTGATAGATAATAGAAACAATTACTGAGCCTCTGGCATTACTGAGTTGGAGACCTGTACTGTTTTTCCCCAGGGAGAATCGGCCTTTATTCCTTTCTGGAGTGGTTGCTTTCTAAAACTGTAGATTCTCTGGAGAAGTTGCACTTCTCTTTGGCTTCAGCTAGAGAGTATGTTGAGAAAGGAGCCGGAGATGTCCTGAGGCTGTGCATTTTTGTGTGAGAACTAAAACTTGGCAGAAATTTTTAAATGAGTTAGTATCCCAGGAATCTTGTGTCTGAGAGAGTAAGCTCTTTCCAGCCAGTACCCTTAACCGTCTGTGGAATGGGAGACAGGTGCAGGGACCCATCTGTAAGGTGGTTTTTAGAGGAACTATAACTGGGGTAACTAAGAGAAGAGTCTACACTCCAATTCTTGTTAGATTCCTGATCAAATCCTTCCTGTCAAAGGAAGTACTGGTTCCCTGGTTGCTGTTCCAGTACTGTGCATTGAGGCCTCAGCAGGATAAGCACAGCCTCGGGTCCCATCCTTTTTCTACATACGTTGATGAGCTCCCTGTCTTGTTTGTCACTTTTGCTCTTTACTTGCTCTTTTTCTTTCAAAGGAATGCTAGCCTTGTCTCTCCCAAACTATGATTATTCTATTTATCCTAAAAACACTTAATTTCAGTTGCTTTTTGAAACAAATCCTTTTTCCTGTGGAGCACAGTCCACTTGGCTCATGGAGTGGGTGTCCTGTATTTGTCCCTTAATTGATTAGAGTCAGCCCGAGAAGGGCTTATTTATTTGTAATGCTCAGTAGAGTTCATTGATGTATTTGGATTAAGTGACACGCTTGCATTTTCCTCTCTTAGGCAAAAAGGTGCATGAATGTTTTTGGAGGGGCGATGCACATGGAGGCTGGAACTTGAGGAATGATTGTCCTGTACTTGTGGGTTTGCTAATGTAAACACAGGTAAAGGAGGCAGGACGCTCATACAATGATCACTGTTGTTCAGAAGGTTGGCTGGAGTTCTCAGTGATTCTGCTTCCTACCCAGGAAGAGAAGACCAGTCATTTCTGAATTCATTTGTTTGAATTTATGGGATAAGAATGCTATAAATCAAATATTTTATTAGGCTTTCACAGTGCATTAAGCATAAAAACGTGATTCTTTTTGTTTGTTTGCCTTTTTTCTAAGATGGGGTCATATGTATCCCAGGCAAGTTTGGAGCTTCCTGTGTAGCTGGGCTAGCATTAAACTCAGTCCTGCTCTCAAGTGCTGAGCTTTCAGCACTTGGCTTGCTTGTCTTTTTT
>NW_008360303.1:11233272-11235495 GCF_000622305.1 Nannospalax galili | reverse complement strand
CAAGGTCTCCTTGTAGCCCCAGCTGTCCTGGAACTCACTATGTAGACCAGGCTGGCCTCGAACTCACAAAGATCCACCTGCCTCTGCCTCCCAAGTGCTGGGATTAAAGGCATGTGCCACCACACCCGGCCTCTCTTGTCATTTTTACATAGGTCGGGGGGTTTTTTCCTGATATTTTTAATTTTAGCCCATTTAGTAGATTTTGCATTGCCACCTAGCCAATAATATAATTGAAATACATTTCTCAAATCAAGTCTTACCATTACTATATATCTTAATATTGTTATCTGGTATTTCCTATGGTATTTTTTGTTATTTTATTTATTTATTTACTTATTTATTTACTTATTTATTTTCTTTTTTTGAAGCAGGGTCTCCCTGTAGCCCCAGCTGTCCTGAAACTCACTATGTAGACCAGGCTGGCCTTGAACTCACAGAGGTCCGCCTGCCTCTGCCCCCCAAGTGCTGGGACTACAGGCGTGCAGTACCACACCCAGCTTTTGTTTTTTATTTTTGAGACAGGATTTCTCTGTAGCCCCAGCTGGCCAGGAACTCGATATATAGACCAGGTTAGCCTTGATCTCACAGAGATCTGCCTGCCTCTGCTTTCTAAGTGCTGGGATTAAAGGTGTGTGCTACCACATCTGGCTTTTTTTTTATGGTAATCTTTCTCTTTTTTAATTTCAAAGTAATAGATTACTTGAAAAATACTGAGTTAAGTGACAGATGCTTGAATAGGGAGCATTTACTCCCAAGGCTAATCGGCTTCTCTAAGAGAATTGGTGTTCTTTTTAAAAAAATATTAATTTATTTTTATGTATATTAGTGTTTTGCCTGCATGTATGTAAGTGCACCATGGCATGCAGTGCCCACTGAGGTCAGAAGACAGTTTTGGATCCCCTGGAACTGGAATTTCTGGTGATTGTTAACTGCCATAGTTAACTGAACCAGGATCCTCTACAAGAGCGATCAGTGATCTTAACTGCTGAACCATCTCTCCAGCCCTGAGAACTGGTGTTCTTAAGGATTGCATTGCTGGGTGATCTGGGCCTAACAGTAGTCACATTTTATAAAGATCTTGTGTAATTCAAAGTTTTTATAATAAAAAGATTTTCTTACTGGGAAGAATGTAAGGTAGGTGAGTGCTGCGTTCTCCAGCCCCCATAGCCATCTTTTATAGGTAAATAGAGTCCCTGGCGCAGGCCTGTCTCTAGTCTAAGTGACTTGCAGATTGATGTTCCTGGAAACTTTCTGAATTGTCCTAAAGCATAAGGAAATTTAGGAATTTTAACAGCTGTCAAACCGTATCCACATCTATATCTAGGAAGGTGAAAATATATAATACAGATTATCCTCTTCTAATCCATTGACATTTTTCTGTTCTTGTTGTATAAATATGTGCCAAGCATGCCATGTAGTTTCTTGTGCAATTCAATACCTAAGTAACAGAATCATAAGCTAAAGTCACCTTTAGAAGGATTTGCTTTTGTTTGGCAAATAATAGCAGACCTCATTGCTTTCTAAAAATAAAACAGTTTATGTCATCGAATATATTTGACCCATCTAAAAAGAGGCTCTCTTCTGCTCTCCCTTTTAACATGGAGGACATTTATTTTTTGCCTATGATGTTGTTTTCTAAAACTTGAGCTCTGTTGGCTGCTTTCTTTTTGTTCTCAGTGTAGAAAATTCTTGGAAGTGTATTTAAAGAGGCAGTTTAAGATTTGGTCTCAGGCTTGCTGGTTGTGTGATTAAGTGGGTGGGAGTTTTGCTCAGTTGTGTCTTGCTCTTGCAGCATAAGTGTATTGAAGGGCTACTTTTTCTTTTTCTTTTTCTTTTTTTTTTTTATCTTTTTGCGACAGGGTCTCCCTGTAGCCCCAGCTGTCCTGGAACTCACTATGTAGACCAGTCTGGCCTTGAACTCACAGAGATCTGCCTGCCTCTGCCCCCCAAGTGCTGGGACTACAGGTGTGCACCATCATGCCTGGAGCTTGGCAATTTTCTACATTTTTACATCTGTTTGCTTCTTGCGTGCATTGCTTTTTTATGATAAAGACTTTTCTGTGGTTATTTTTGTTTTCTTGGCAGATGTATATTTAAGTCTGGTCTTGATTCTTCTCTGTAATTTGATAAGAGATCTGTGTTTTTTGGTTTTTTTTTTTTTGTTCCCAGAAAACATTAAAGTGTGACAATTTGAGAATCTAGGGAGTGAATCAGAGGATTCGG
>NW_008360303.1:11209137-11233051 GCF_000622305.1 Nannospalax galili | reverse complement strand
TCTCCGTTTTTTTTTTTTTTTGTAACATTTTCTTATGTCTCAGTATACTTCTTTTTAAATCTTTACTTGTTCCAAATGATCTTGTTAACCAAATTATCTCCAAAGACTGTTTATGTAGACTTGAAGTGTTTCTTGTGTCTAGGATGTGGGTGTTCTAAGTACCTTCCAGAAAGCATCCAGGAATTTTGGCCCACCTACTTGGTTTCCCTGGAGGGTGAGAGAAGGTGATTAATGGAGGAAGGGGGAAGAAAAACCCACAAAAAGCCACCAGCAAAATGATAGCCCCATGTTTACATGGGATTCAAAGGCAAAGCCTCCGTCTGAAAACTAAGCAGCCAGTAAGATAATATTGATATACCGTTCTGTTCTATAACATGTAATATTTTCTCTCCTTGGGAAAAAAAAAATCTCTCAAAATAGCTGCCCTATGACAGGATATGTTTTTGTTGTGTGTCTCCGTTCACTTGAAGTTTAACATAGGTAATCGCTACAGCCTACTCTTGCCTTGCGTGTTTTCTTAGAATCTCCTGGAAGAGAAGTATCCTATAGTTCAAGTCTTCACAAGTGGAGCATCCATGGAGCTGTGTCAGCAGAGCAGAAAACCCACCAGAGAAGAGGGGAGGCTATGGTGTTACCTTCGGTTTAGCTTTCTGGTTTGAGAGATGTTTCTCTCCTGGTTCCTGGTTTGAGAGGTTCTGAATAAGTCAGTTGGATGGGCTTAAATTTTTTTGTTTACATTTACTTATGTGTACATATGTACTTACAAGTGCCATGGCGTGTCAGTACAGGTTAGAAGACAACTTGTGGGGGTCGATTCTCTTCTTGATGTGCCAGTGACTGGAGAGCTTTGGTTATGTGGGTTCTGGGAATTGAACTCAGGTCATCAGGTGTGATAACAAGACCTATTGAGTCATCTTCCCAGCTCTGGAGGAGCTTTTTGAAAAAAATATTTTGCACTCATACACATAAAATAAAATGTATGTATGTAAGTGTACCCATGTCCGGCAATGCCTGCAGAGGTCAGAAGAGGGCGTCGGATCCCCTGGGACCGGAGTTAGAGTTGTTCGACACTGTGTAGATGCTGGGAACCGAACCCAGGTCCCCTGAAAGAGCTGCCAGTGCGCTTAACTACTGAGCCACCTCTCCAGCCCCTGGGTGGGCATTTAATACGTTCTCTCATGGTGAATACTAGACTGGACCAGCTCACTTGCCCCATTACATTCCAGTATTTGTGATTTGAAATTGCTAACTCCAAATGGGCATGATTTGAGGGGCCACTTGGTCTGTATCTTCATCTTAGGAAGCTAGCCTGAGTAAATAACTTGCGGAGTGTAAATCAGCGACTATTGGTCACAGTTCTGGGTATAGAAACAGGTCCTGCAGCCACTTAGAAGACAGATAAAAGAGAAGGGATTCTGATGTGCAACAGTGAGAGGATGAAGAGGGTGCAGGTCAAGGTAGGATGGGTGTGGCATCCTGAAGAAGGTTACAGAATCTGCAGTTAGGTTTGAAGCCAGCTGCCACTTAGACTGTGTGACATTAGAAGAAGATGCTCAATTTGAGAGTATAAGCGCCTTTATTTTAGGGTATTATAAGGACTAAATGGGATGATGTGGCTGATGTTTGATGTGGCTGATGTGCAGCACAGAGTTAATAGCAGATGTCTACAACAACAGCTCTTAGTATTGTAGGAAGGGACGCAAGGAAGGAAATGTGAGGCTTGTTGATAGTAGGCTCTATTGATTTTGAGAGGAGACTTCTTGCAGAGCAAACCTTTTAAAAGCCTCACATCTGATTGTGTCACTCTCTGCTTCAAAGTTATCCATGGCTCCTCCTTTCTAGAGGTTTGAGTTCTTGTGCATGTACCTTCCCCACATTGCTTCTTGTATACCTGTTATGCCCTGTGGCCAATCTCCTATAGTTCCTAGAATATGGAACATACTTTTCTTTGAAATAGCAGTTTCTCCTTTGTCCGGTTTCTCCACCCCCATTAAGTCATCCTTCAGGACTCAATTCAAAAGTGTCTTGGACTAGGGTTTCCCCATCTTTTAATTCCCTACTGTTGAATCACTACTCCTATTGTGTTTCCATAGCACCCTGTACTAAGTTATTTCAGCAGTTACCAAGCTGTGTCCTAACAAATTGTTTACACGCTTGACTCATTTAATTATCATTACATTTCCTGGGGGCAAGGGCCAAGCCTTTAGTCATCTTTGTGGTCCTTGTGTTAGATTGATGCCAAACGTAGAGTAGGAGTCTACTGGAGTCTTCTCTGATAGAATGAATGGGTGAAAAGCAGCAAAGCAGAGGTTATCCTCAGTTGATACACAGTAGGAGAAAAGACCCAAATGCAGAATTAATCTTGTTTTGATGGAATGTGAGACCTGAAAAAGGAGGATTTGTGTTAAGAGGTAAACTTAAAACATGGGATCATGGGGCTGGAGAGATGGCTCGGTGGTTAAGAGCACCTGCGCTACTCTAGCAGAGGACCTGAGTTTGGTTCCCAGCACATGCTGTATCAGGCCCCTCATAACTCCCTGTGACTCCAGCTACAAGGGATTGAATGCCCTCTTCTGGCCTTTGTAGGCACCTGCACCCCACATGCCCAGACCCCTGTTCCCCCCCCATACACATAATTAAAAATTTAAAAAAAAACAGCAACAGATAATCATTTCATGGAACACTTTGGGTATGAAGTAGAATTGAAATGTGTTATGAAAGGAAGTTCTGTTGGTGTTTTGGGTCAGAAAAATGCCGTAGCTGATAGAGTTACAGAAAAATTACTGCAGTGGCTGGAGAGTTTGGAATGAGGAAAAGTTTGGATCCCAGAATACTAGGTAAGTACTGTAATGGCAGATGTAAGTTAATGAGGACTGGGACTTGGGTGATGTCAGTCAGAAATGCAAGAGATGATATATTCAGAACAGCCACCAGGGACTCCGGCAAACTGCTTCATGTTCAGGTTTCTTACGTTGTAGTTTGCCGAGGTTTTCTACCCATATCCCCTTCAAAAGTGAAGCCTGTTCCTTCCAAGGTCTTTGACATTAGTGTCTAAAGACTCCACCCAGATCCCAGAGTCTACGGAAGTTATTTCCTCAATGACTTTTGTCTTTAGAATTTTTTCTGGTAGTGTTTCCTTCCTCCAACTCAGACTCATCTCTACTGGGCAGGGGCACTGAAGGAAACTCAGGAAATAATTTTTCAGTTGTTTCTGGCATTTACAAGATGTTCCTATAGCCTTGTTATAGCACAGCTTCCTGACGTTCTGTTACGGTTGTTGTGGACAGCACTTATTGAGGAAGAGTACCTATGTCTTTTCCTTTTCACATTTATTTTTAAATGTTTGTAGTTTTTTGTTTTGTTCTTGGAGATATTCCTGAAGGGCCCATTTCCTTAGATGAAAAATGTCAAATTCTCACCAGAAGTCATTTTTTTCCTCTATAAGTTTCCACATTGAAAAGTAAATGATCTAATTATTAAATTCCAGCTCCTGTTTTTATTTACCGTTGGAATAAATACAGGCCATTTAAGGAGGGAGGAAGAATGAATATGTGGGTGTCACAGCCTCGGGTGTCATAGACATTGACAAACTGAATGTTTGTAGTGCTTGGTAAATATTAATGGTCTGCTTTATTAGGGAAATAAAGCTTTGGGCCATTTGTCTTACTGTGCATCACTGGGAAAGGAGGCCAGAAAGGAAGCCTGGGTCTTTTCTCTGATGTGCCAGTTGACCCCACATTCTCAAACTTTGATAGGAACAGAATGGTTTATCCAGTGAAATCAGGCTTCCAATACACATTATAGACAGTGCTCCTTTATGTATATATTTGGTATACTGAAGTTGAGGTTGAGCCATATTCAATCCTTAGTTGATTTTATTTTATAGTTTTTAAAGATTTTGTTTGCAAAATAAAAAGTTGAACGTCAAATGACTATAAGAATTCTAGTAGTTTTTTTCAGTGAATTAATATTTTCTTGTTAGAATATGATAAAATTTATATTGTGAGTGCACGTGTGCATAGAAGCCTGAGGTTGATGTCAGAAGTCTTCCTTCATTGCTCCCCACCTTGTTCTTTGAGGTAGGGTCTCAACCAACCCAGAGCTCACCAGTGTGGTTAGTCTAGATAGCCACCTTGCTCCTAGGATTCCCTGCCTCCTCCCAAGTATTGGACTTATAGGTGGGCCACCATAGCCGCCTGGCACTTACATGGATTCTGGGACGCTGAACTCTGGTCCTCATGTTTGCATGGCAAGTGATTTAGCCGCTGAACCATCTCCCAGTCCCAAACAAGGTTTGAATAGCTTATCCTGCAACTTTAGGGAAGTGTTGGGTTTTTTTGTTTTTGTTTTTTTTTTTAAACAGTAATCAAGAAAACCTGAAAGATAACGAGTAAATTTTGTTTTACAGTTGAATCATGGCAGGACTCTTGTAACATCACATTTCTTAGCAGTTATGGGGAGCAGGCAAGGAATTTGAGAACCCCATATCCAGCTTCAGCATTTGTTGTTTTGAGACAGGGTCTCATTATGTAGCCCTGGCTGGCCTGGAGCTCACAATGTAGCCCAGGCTGGCCTTGAACTCAAAGAGATCTGCCTGCTTCTGCCTCCCTAGTGCTGGGATTAAAGGCGTGTGCCACCATGCCTGGAAAATGTACTTAACAATATTTTTAAATGTTCTGATCACTTATTAAAAGAAAGGCAAACCTGTCTGCTTTTCATTCAAAGTTTCAGAATAGTTAAACTTATTTTGCTTTGCATGTTGAGTCTAAACAGTCAGTATAGACTGGAGCTTGTTTAGCATGATAGACAAGTTAATGCATAGGGGTTTTATTTTAGAGACAATTAATAGAATTTAGCAACTAAAGTGATCACCCCCCCCCCAACAAATCTCATTCAAGTCAGTACATTGCCACAGAGCAAATAACAAACTTAAGTTTGAAAAGAACAAAAAAAATGGAAGTTTTGTCTGAGTATAGATGCCTAAGGTCAGCACTTCAAAGATGACTTTGAAACTGACAGTTTATGTGGTTTTGTCTGTTACTATTTGGAAGATGTTGATGTTTGATGTTTATCACTGACCACTGGAATACACGTCAGCAGGTGCTTAATAGGGCCTTTGCTGTTCTATGGTCTTTCCTAGCATTGCTGTAGAAAGTACATTGTAGTATCTTGTAAATCTTATATTGTTTCTGCAGAAACATGTTACAAAAACAAGCAAGGCGGAGAGGGGCACATCTGTTTCATCAAGGCAATTGAATCATTATAAAGAGTTTAGTCAATTTTAGACATCAAATGAACTCATCAAAGCATGGGTTCTCCTGCTTGGAATGTTCCCTGGGTGGTATATGAGATAATGCTGCTAATTTTATTTCCATCATGGCTTTAGTTTGCTCATTCGTCAAATTATGCAGTTTTTTTCCCTTTTCTTTGGATAAGGTTTGTATCTTACATACCTCCATCTATAATACAGAAATTTACTTTGAATGACTGAGTGCTTAATTTTTTATTGTCAGACTTCAAGTATAAAAGACAGCAAGACCTGAAACTTGAAATCCGTATCGAAGTATCATAAAGCAAAGCGGGGAAACTTCGTTATTGTAGTATTGAATCTTGAACTGTGGCAGGTGCATTTTCTAGGCAGGCAGGTGTGTTTGGGTTTTCCCTAGAATTTGAGTGTAGCACATGGGGCAAAAATAGTGAATGTGCTTCTAAAATTTTACACAACTGGACATGTCCCAAAACAAATTCTTATGAAGATAAAGTAGGCCTATGACCACCCTAATTAAATGCACATTCATAAGGCCAAAATGCTACAGAGATGAAGGAGTTTTCTCCAGGTCTGCAAAAAACAGATTAACTTGTCTGAGCAAGTTAGTGCATTTGATAGCTAAGTTTTTATATGTAGTACATTAAGTGTAGGTATCAGGGTTGCCCAGAGCTGTGGGAGGGAGGGAGGGACAGAGGATACTTCAGTCCATGATCCGTTTGACCCACTGCTTTGAGCCTGTGGCAGAACATCGTGGTAGGAATGTGTGGCAGAGCAAAATTGTTTACCTTTTATCTGGGAGGCAAAAGAAAGGAAAAGGCCAGGTCCCACAGTCTCCTTCAACAACACCTCCTCCTCCTATGACCCAGGATCTCCCATTGGACCCACCTCTGAAATTCCCATCAGTTCCCTATAGCACAAAGCTGGGGTCTGGGCATCTGATGCATGCACCTTGAAGGACACTCAAGATCCAGGTACGGTAAAGCAGAGCAACTCCTGGAGCTTTAATCTTTGCTAGTGAGGCCTCTGATTGTGTGACACCCACCCATATAACAGAGGTTAATCTGCTTTGCTCTGGCAACTGATTTCATTGTTAATTGTATCTAAAGACACATTCATGGAAACATGGACACTGATATTTGACTAAATAGCTGGACCCCATAGCCTAGCCAAGATGACAGGAAATTGACCATCCATCAAAAGGTGATAGGTTTTAGTTACAGGTTTTGAGGCATTAAAATATTTTGAAAATAAAATTTGGTTCAGTGTCTGTGGAAGGATACAGCTCCAAGAAGAATGAAAGGTATGTTCACTCTAAGATGCAGGATGGTCTTGAGAGAGCCGAAGATTTGGAGCTGGGAAATTCTAATTCAAATCCCAACTCTACACTTAACCGTGTTATAGTTTGGGTTGGGTTTCTTTAAGTTGAGTCTGTTTCCACATTTATAAAATAAGTTGTTATTTTATCAAGCTATTTTGGTGATTAAATGATAGAATGCTTATAAAACTCCAGTCATCATAATGATTATTATCTTAGATTTATGTTGTTTTAGTTTGTTTCCTTTGTCTTTTGGTGTTGTAGTGCCTTAGATACAAGAAGGCTGTTGAATACACTTTGTATTGATTATGGGAAAACAGGATAAAATCCCAGTATTTCTTAATTTACCATTTTGTTTAGAGAGTGTTGTAATTGGAAAACCAAAAAGATAATACATTATTACCTCAGAGGGTTATGTAAAGGTTAAAAGAGATATCCTGAAAAGGCATCTACCACACAGCTTAGGAAAAAGTTTGGTTTATTGTGTTTTAGTCATTGATTTAATCTTTCTGAGGTCATGGGTTACGGTTAAGTGCATTTTAAGAGTGCATAAGCTTCATTTGTTGTTTTGATGTTTGTGTTTGTTGAAATGGCTTGTGATTTTTCTTTTTAAGAAAAGCTTTAAGTGAAGCTTAGGATTTGTCTAATGATTTACTGATTAGCTGTGTTATTCTGCACAGAAATTAAAAAAAATCTTCGATTTGTAGGATTTTAAACTTTTGTTTGGATTTTTTTGTCAGTGCATTTTATTTCTTATTTTTACATTATCTTTTTGAGACAGGAGCTCATGTAGCCCAGGCTGGCCTCAAACTTACCGTGCAGCTGAGACTGGCATTGAATGCTGATCTTCTTGCCTCCACCTTCTAAGTGCTGATGTCAGCACAGTGCACTTATTGTAAAAATGTGGCTCTGGCTGGGTGTGGTGGCACATGCCTTTAATTCTAGCACTGTGGAGGCAGAGGCAGAGGGATCTCAGAGATTGAGGCCAGCCTGCTCTACAAAGCCACTGCAGCAGGATGCATTTCGTGCATTTATTTGTTGCTGTACTATACAGAGTGTTCTGCGACTTGTCAGTATTGAGTTTAATGCAGTGTTGGGAGGATTCTGGTAGAGAGGGCTTTGCAAAAGTAGTTTGACAGCAAACGAGTACAAGTTTACTAGTTTCTAATATAGAAACAACACAGGACTTATATTTTATTCTGTTTTTCAGAATTCAGAATGTATCTATTGATGTTTTCCTTGAGTATTAACTGGACTATATTTAACTATAATTAGTGTTGAGTTTGTTTGCTTGAATGGAGCAAATAAAGAATTTAGAAAAGATTCTTGATGTCAGGACAGAGATTCGGAGAGTCCTAACAGCCCAGCTGCTTGGGTTCAAGCCCTGCATCGTTCTCAATCACACGTTAAAAGTGGGATTGTTAGTCCTACCCGTTTCAAATCAGAAGATTCACCTGCTTCTGCTTCCCAAGTACTGGGATTAAATATTTGTTGATTTTTTAAAAATTATTTTTGTTTTTACTTAAGTGCATGTATGTATCTGTCTGTGTATGCCACATCTAAGGATGCCCTTAGAGGCCTAGAAGAGGGTGTCAGATCCCCCTGGAACTGGAGTTACACATGGCTGTGAGCTGCCTGATATGGATGCTGGGAACCGAAGTCATGCTCTTTGCAAGAGCAGTGAGTATTCTTGACCACCTAGCCATTTCTCCAACATACTTGTTGCTTCTTTGTTTTGCTAACCTGGTATTTTCGGATGATAGTTTACCTAAAATGAGAGATTCACTTAATGACAAAAATTGGCCATGCATTATCTGAAATCCATTATGATGACTGAAAATGACTCAGGGAGATAATGATCTCACTACTGTACTTTTCTTTTGTGGAGATGTGCATTTAAGGTATAAAGACTTTCAATTTTTTTTTTTCCTCTTTCTTGGACAGGGTCTTATGTATCTAGAACTGGACTTGAATTTACTGTGTCTCAGGCTAATTTTAAAGTTCTGATCTGCCTACACCTTCCAAGTGCTGGGATTACTGAGATGGGCCACCATGCCGAGTTTATAGGGTGCTAAGCATTGAGCCAAGGCTGGGCAATTACTAACTGAGGTACTTTCCCAACCTTTTTTTAAAAAATGACACAGTCTAATAAGCCCAGGCTAGCCTTTAACTCATTACATAGCCAAAGCTGGCTTTGAACTCTGATCCTCTACTACTTGCCCCCCAGTGCTGGGATTATAGGTATTCACCACCACTCCTGGCTTGAAATTACACTGTAAGAGGTTGTTGGAATTTATAGCATAAAGTCTAAGCGGGAGATTCCATAATTGGAAAAATGTGAGGAGGCTTCAGCTTAGCTATATTGAGGGAAAGGAGGCCCCTACAGGGATGGGCAAGGACTGAGGCATCAGCTGTTTCACTCAAAGATGGATGTAGATCTTGAGCTTCTGTGGACCATGGTTTCCTTAAACCCCCGTAAGTTCGTTCCAGGAGTGAGCTTCCATGAGCTCATTACAATACAGGTAGTTAGCTTTATTGTCCTGGGATGTTGACAATAACATCCAGGTGATTGCATTTGAAATTTTTGACATCAGATTACTAGAAACATTATCACCAATTAAAGTTTTAACCTTGAACCAGTAAGGGTTAGTGGTAATCCGTTTTTTGAAAGATTTAATACGGGGAATGACCTAGTAGTTAAGTTTTCTTGTGTTTTGTTTTAAAATTTTTTAAATCTCAGTTGAACTTTGCCTACTCTATATATTTTATTTCTTTTTCTCCTGTAGTCTCAGCTGGCCTGGAACTCACTATGTAGACCAGGCTGGCCTCGAACTAACAGAGATCCACCTGCCTCAGCCTCCCAAATGCTGAGATTAAAGGCGTGTGCCACCACGCCTGGGTACTGTATTTCATTTTATTATTTTTGGGTTTGGCTTTAGGGTTATTGTAAGGACTCTTTAAAAAAAAAATACACTGACATACAGACATTTTAACTTGTGTTTCTTGCTGTTTTCACAAAACAACCTTATAGGGACTGGAACTGTACTTGGGTCCTCTGCAAGAGCAGAATTGTGCTCTTAACCACTGAGCCATCTCTCCAGCCCTACAGAGAGCTCTCTGGGAGTCTTGGACTCCAAAGCCCTGGCTATCTATTAGTTTCCTTAGAGGTCCTGAAATAGTTGTAAGGAGTCTCTCCTTCCATTGGCTTTCAGCATTGTATTCTTTTGCAAAGACCCTTTCTAGGGATGGCATTTCCAGAGTGATGCCTCTCTTGGAGCTGGGAAAGGGTGGGGTGTTTGCATACTACTTCTAAAATCTGGGTGCTCGGCTGTTAAGAGCACTGGATGCTTTTGCAAAGGATCCAGTTTGAGTTCTAAACACCTGCATGGCAGTTAACCATCTATAACTCCAGTTCCAGAGGATCCCACACCCTCTTCTGGTCTCTGTAGGTACTGTACACATGTGGTGCACTTAGATATACACAGGCAAAACAGTCATACACATAAAAATTAAAAAAAAAAATTAAAACACCACAAAACAGCCTTGTAGGAATTTGGGGGCTACAAATGTAGCTCAATTGATAGCATGCTTGCTTTACAGGCACTAAGGCCTAGGTTTTGTCCCCATCACCACATAAACACCTATAATCTCAGCACTTGATGCTGGAGGCAGAAGTATGAATCAGAAGTTAAGTCATCTTGAGGTCAGTCTGGGCTTCATGAGACTACCTCAAAAAAAAAAAAGCTACAAGGGAGACCCTGTCACAAACAAACAAACAAATGTAGTTTAATGTCCTACTATGCTTGTGCAGTGGGAGATTGAGAAAAGGTAAAAAATAAATCGCAGCATTACCAGTGGGAGGTATATATTCTATTGTTTCAGGGGGATTTGGAGTGTGTTTGTGTTTGTGTGTGTTGTGGGGTGTTGGAGAGAGCTATGGATGCCCATTATTGAAGAATGCTTCCTTCTAAAGGTGGATGTATGTAGTCCAATTGGATTGCTCTGAGAGTTGGAAAGAATGTAGACCATCCTCTAGTGTACAGAAATGCAGCCCAGGCAGTTCACCAAGTCACATTTGTCTGTCAGTAACAGTAATTGTGAGTCTGAGGAGAGAGCAGAGGGCTCCTTACACCCCTTAGCCCATGACAGGTCTTTGCTAAATTTGGTCTACTTCCTGGGGATCCTGACTGTTCTTAGAAGACTTCTCTATGTACCACCACCCATGGTCGCAGAAGTAGAAGTAAAAAGAGGTGGGGAGGTGGTTCCAGGCTGACAGCATGGAACAAGGCACTGAGCCCAGAAGAGAATGGTCCAGTTGAGTAATTTCAAGTAGTTTGGGATGGCATAGTGCCCAGCACATGGTAGACTCTTCCTGAGTTCCTAAGTAATTATTCAAAGAATGACTGAGTGGATAAATGAATGAACATTCTGGATACAGAGTTAAGCAAGAGGTTTTTAGACTTGGCTGTTGTTTATGCTACATGTTAAGTCCATGTCTGCTCCCCTACTCCAGAGCGCTTTGGGAAACTGAAAGATTTTGAATAATGGAATGAAATGACCAGGTTTTTGTTTTCTAAAACTAAGTGGGATAATTTCTATGGCTAAGTATGAGGTAATTAGGAAGACCTTGCTCATTGGAGGTAGTTAGGAGAAGAGAATCTAATCAGTCCTTGAAATATTAATGTGATATTATTTATAAGTAATACATTTTATAAACTACAAAGTTGAAGGATTTATTATTCCTACTTGAATTCTGTGGGGTCTTTCTCAAAATCTTCAGTGGGAGTTCTGAGTTCCCCCTGTAATGTTACCCTGGCAAATTTCTTCCATTACTATGTAAAGAATTGTCGGACAGGTGGAAAAGTAGTGGGCAGGGGTGAGCCGAAAGAAAAATCCTACAGATGATGGCCGGCTGGATGGTAAAGATGTGGGATCCTGCTGATAGATTCCCTGCAGTGGTCTGCAAGTGTGTGGGGGAGACATTTGTTCTCACTTCCTGTTTCATCTCAGCCTGCCACCTGCTGTGTCACTATTCAAAGTAACAGCATCTTTAGACTGGTGAGTAGGAAATCATGTTTTGTATGTCAGAAGCAGATTTTCTCTTTCTCCGTCTCTCCTTTTTTCCTTCCTTTCTGTCACAAAAGTCTGATTTTGGAAACATTTCGCTAGCCTGTTTGAAAATTGGGGAGTGTGTATGTATGTATCTCTGTGTGTGTGTGTGTGTGTGTGTGTGTATGTGTGTCTGTGTGTGCACGCGCGTTCATCTTAGGGAATTGGTGACTGGTGCAGGAAGGGAGATGGTAACTTAGAATTGTGTTTGTCTATAAATGAATTGTCTATAAATGAGTCTATAAATGATGCTTTGTCTATAAATGAGTTGAGAAAATACTTGACTCTGTTCTATAGTCATTACGTTACAGACCTCCCACATGAACGTTGGAAGGATATCCAGAGACAGTTGTAATTTAAAATAATAGCAAGTATAATATAACCAATATACTATTTTTCTGGACTTGGGGAAAATTTTTTAATTACGAAAAAATTTTTTTGAGACAAGGTCTTGCTGACCTAACCTGAAACTTACTAGGGCCCTAGCTGACCTGAAACTTACTAGAGCCCAGGCTGATTTCAAACTATGGGTGATCCTCCTGCTTCTGCCTCCTGAGTGCTGGGATTACAGGTATGTGCCACTACACACAGAGAAATGGGGAAGACTTAAGATTACAATTGTGGCAGCTCCTCTTTGAGGTATGTATGTGGATTGTAAATCCACCTTCATGGTTTACAGATCTGGTATTGACAAATTTGTATCCCTAAAATTAGTTTTAATTGTTTTTAAAAACAAAACACAAGAAGAAAGCATGAACTTTGATG
Source organism: Nannospalax galili (assembly GCF_000622305.1). Lineage (NCBI taxonomy): Eukaryota > Metazoa > Chordata > Mammalia > Rodentia > Spalacidae > Nannospalax > Nannospalax galili. The sequence goes on along the minus strand of NW_008360303.1, from coordinate 11,220,593 downwards.
CACTGGAGCTCACAGAAAGTAAGTTGGTTAGACTTGGCTTATTTATGCTGTGCATGAGGTAAAGGAAAGAGCTTGGGCTTGTCAGCCAGTCTGTCGGAGGCTGTTGTCTATACTGACCAGAGCAGAATGGCATTTCTTGGTGCCATGTAAACTTTTAAATGAGCTGGTGGTCCAAAAAATCTGGAGTTAGAGCAACCAATCATAGAGCCCTGTTTGCCTCAGCTAGGGAGCAGTCCTCTGTATTTACTGAAAGAAAACTTAGAAATGATCCTAGAAAAACCCAATTAGATCTGAAAACTAATTGTAATTTCTATTTGGTTGGATTTATAAGAAGTACAGACCGGTGTAAATGAAGTAATAAATAATAAGGTTCTGAGCTTGCTCTGAGGGATCACAACAGAATGTGACTCTCAAATAGCTGTGCTGCTGTAAGGACCAAGTTGAGCTAAAATGAGACTCAGTAGGTGCACAAGTGCTCTCTACCTTGCTTTATATGCTGAAAAACATGGCATGGACTGCCAGGTGAGGAAGGTGACCCCCTCTACTCTGTACCAGGGATCTAACTGGAGACAGCCAACCCCAAGATGAGTCTGTATCAACAGACCTTATTAAGAGGCTCCCTCTTAGGATGTCTTGGTGAATGTGGAAAATTATTGTTGTTTTGTTTTTTTTTTTTAGACAGTGTCTTACTGGAGCCTAGGCTGGTCTCAAACTCATGGCAGTTTTCCTGCCTCATCCTCACAGCTGCTGGGATTATAGTCATTAGCTCCTATGCCCAGTTTATGCTTTTAAAATGCAGAAAACTATTGGCTAATGAAAATGAAAAGAATAATTTGGCTTCTAAAAAAATGAATAATAGTATATAGGTAGTTTAACTTTCTGAACTCTGTGTGGTGTATGTACACGTGAGTGTAAGTGTGCATGCATGTGGATGTTGGAGGAAGATGTCAGGGGCCTGGAGCAATGGCAGTTAAGAGCACTGACTGCTCTTGTGGAAGACCCGGGTTTGATTCTCAACAACATGACAGTTAACTGTAACTCCAGTTCCACCGGATCCAACTCCTTCTAACCTCCACGGGTATTACATGACACGGGTGCACTTACATGCTGACAATACGCTCATACACATTTTAAAAAGATGTCAGATATCCTGCTCTTACTCTCTACTATGTTCCTTTGAGACAGGGTCTTTCACTGAACCTGGAGCTAGGCTAGTGGCCAGCAAGCCCCAGGGAGTCTCCTTTCTCTGCCACCCCACCTCCACTTGCAGCACTGGAGTTGGAGTTGTGAGTGTGGCCACACCTGTTTTTTTACTTGGGTGCTGGGATCCGAACTCAGGTCCTCATGTTTATGGAGCAAGCACTCTTACCCACCAAGCCACCTTTTAAGTATGCTGTTGAAGGGTATTATTTATGATCATGTGATTAGAGTGAATTTCTGAGTATAGATGAAATCTTGTTACAACACATTCCAAAGATTGTGAAGTATGGGGACATTTAATCCAAGTAGTCCTTGTAAAATCTGCATAGGGCTCTTTTAAAATTTTTTTTGTTTTTATTTTATGTGTATGAGTGTCTTGTCTGAAAGTGTGTCTGTGTAAGTGCACCTGTGTTGTACAATGCCTATGGAGATCAGAAGAGGGCGTCAGATCTCCTGGAACTGGAGTTTTGGCCACCATATGGGTGCTGGGATTTAAACCCCAGTCTTCTGCAAGAGCAGCCAGTGCTCTTAACCACTGAGCCATCTCTCAAACCCCTTGGGGGCTCTTCTTTTTAGAGTATGTTTCTATTTTTAATTATGTGTACTTGCGTATGTGTGCTTAGGGCATGTGTGTATGTGAGTTCAGGTGCCCCAGGAAGCTAGAGGCATCTCATCCCTCTGGAGCTTGGAGTTACCGGTAGTTCTGAGCCTGCTAATGGTGCTGGGAACTGTATTTGGGTTATGCAAGAGCAGTATGTGGTGTTAACCACTGGGCCATCTCTGCAGAGAGTTGAGTCTTGGGCTCCAAAGCCCTGATTGTCTCATCAGCTTCCTTAGAGATCCTAAGTTAACTGTGAGGAGTCCCTCCTTCTGTTAGCTTTCAGCATTGTATTTCTTTTTCAGAGACCCTTTCTAGGGATGGCATTTCAAGAGTGATGCCTCACATGGAACTGGGATAGGGTGGGATATTTTCGTACTCCTTGTAAAACTTGGCGCTGTGAGAGAATATCCTTGGTAGATGAGTGTCTTCTAAGTAGTGCAGATTAGACAAAATCAGAAAATTTCCTTTTAAAATTCACTTTTGACTTGTTTCCTTCTACTGGATTTGGTTTATGTGAGAATATTGTTCTATTCCAGACTTTAAGAATCAAATATATTTGAGAACTTTAAAACAGTATTAATGTCAAATAAAAAGTGCTGTTTATGGAGTTTAACGTAGAAGATATTCTTTGTATGAAGAAGAAACAGGAGATACATTCATTTCATGTGAATCAGATATCTAGGAGCCAGTTTATACTTTTTCAGGAGCTGAGTGTGGTCCAGGCATACAAGTATGATTTATTTTGTATACTTTTTTCCCCATAAAAATTATAAAATGTAAATCACCTTCCAGTATCTGTTTATACAAACTCCAGTACAGAGTGCTGAAGCGATGCTACATGTAATGTAAAATATGTATCTCATCTCTGTCTCCAGTTACTAATATAGAGCTTTAAGATCCTTTGGAATTTTCTGATAGGAGTATATGTGTTACCTAGATGTGGTGACCCATAGTGTGTTCCTACATAGCTTTAGCATGAGAGCTGGGTACCAGAAAGACTCAACCATGTGTTTAGCATTGGACTTTGGGCTAGCTTGACCTCTGAAGAAGACAGCAAGAGCTGGGGATTGAATTCACACTCATGGCCAACATTCGGTCCTAGCTACTTAATGAAACCCTGATAAGAGTTAGATTCTGAGGCCAGGTGACTGCTTCCTGGTTGCTAGGAGACATTGATATTCTGGGAGGAAGATGAACCTGCTTCCATGAGGAGCCTGCATCTACTTCCCCCTACACCTTGCCCCAGGCAGGTCTTCGTTTGGCTGGTCCAGATCTGTATCTTTCATAACAAAACCATAATCATAAATTTGATATTTGCTTGAGTCATGTGAGTTATCCTAGTGAATTGTCGAATCTGTGGGGCTTGGGAGAACCCCCAGATTTGTAGCACCTGGTCAGAAGTGCAAGTGATCTAGGGGCTCATGAAGAAAGGACAGCATTGTGGAGGATGGGCCTTAAGCCTGCAGATGCTGGTGCTCACTCCAGTTTGTATTGCTGAGGTGAAAGTAGAGTGCTGTGCATTAACACAGTGAAGATTATATGGTTTTCTTTAATTTGTAAAGATGATAAAATATTTTTTAAAATGTTGGACAAACAATCCATTCCTAGAATAAGCCCAACTTGGACAGAATGCATGATCTTTTTTTGTCTACATATCTTTTTTTGTCTGCATATCTAAAACATTTACATTACACTTATTAATTGTGTGGGGGGTGTGGGTATGCTGTAGCATATGTGTGGTCAGAGGACAGCTTGAAGGAATCTGTTCTCTCTTTATACTTCCTGAATCCTCGGGATTCAACTCAGGCTGTCAGGCCTGGCTGTAGGCACTTTTACCCACTGAGCCATCTAGCTAGCCTGCCTTATCCTTACGTTGCTAGAGAGTACTTGGTTCTGTTTCTGGTTATATTGAACTAGATTCTTTTTAAAAATATTTATTTAATTAGTTTATTTATTTTGGTCTTTTTTCTTTTCCTTTTAATTGTGCTTTTAAAATTTCAAACAATATTTCCCACTCACATCCAGACCCCCTTCCCAATGCATGTCCCCCCCAACCAAACCTTATGCACTCTACCTCAACTGGATTCTTGAAAACAGTTTTTTGAGGGCAAAAAGCTCTCAAAGAGCCCACAAATAGATGAATATTTCTGGATATTAAGTGCCCAAAAGACAGGAGCCACAAAAGTAAGCTTGGGTACATTTTCTAGTCTGAAAAAATTAATCAGGGGGAAAAAAAAAAAGATTTTGGCAGCTGCATAGAACAAAGGATTTCAGGGTCTTTGAAATGTAGAATTCAGGGCCTTTCAGGGGTAAGCAGTCTTGATAACTCTTAGACATTTTAGCTGCCCCTTAAAAACAGAGTTCTAAAAATTATGAGATATTTTGTATAAAAATAGCTTTGCTGCTTCAAATTTCATCATGTTTGCTTGTATGTTTAAAGGAAAAACTGGAAAATTTCATCAGAGAATTAGAAACAACAGAAAATGAAAGATTAGAAAATAACCATGTAATTCTAGAGCTAAAAAAAAAAAATAACTGCTGGATTTAATTTGCAGAATTTTTATTTCTGTTCACAAATTATGTTGGTCTGTCATTTTCCTTATACTTCCTGTCCTTATCTGATTTGATTCAAAGTTACACTGGCTTCATTCAGCAAGTTGGAAAGTATTTTTTAACATTTTTATTCTGATGAGAAATTTAATTAAAATTAATTGTGGAATTATTAAAATCAGATACATACAGTGTTAGTCATGTCTATTTTTAAAGTTAGCCCTATTGAGTGTACGTGTTTCTGTTGCGTAGACAATATTTTTATTGTAGTTCTGAAAGCAGTGAAACTAATTTTATGCTCTTAGTTCCATGGTGTACAGTGCAGGAAGGGGAAGTATTCAGAGTCTAAGAATATGGGAGGAAAGCATTGTTGTCTACAAAGCACATCACCAACTTTATCATGCAGCTTATGGCTCACCCTGGGCTTGTTGATAGAGGGCACAAGTAGTAACGCCATAGAGACATGGTTTGTTCAATGTCACAGACTTTTACAGGTCTAGTCTAAAGCTAGAGCTGTCAAGACAAGGACGACTGCAGCCCATAGGGACCTGGTGAAGAGGGACACTTTCTCTATGAATGCAATTGTACAGTGATACTGAGCCCAAGTCATAGTTTTTATCACAGAGAAGAGGCTGAGTGCTTACTTAGGGACAAGCTAGACTAGACCGTCTTTTCTCTCCTCATTACCAGGCATCTTCATACTTTGAGTTAGAAAAAGTTGTTTCTTCTTCTTTAGTCTGGCCTGTTTTAGGCTTTTCAGTTCACAGTCTTACTTGGTCTATAAAAAAAAAATCTTGTAAATTTTCTTATCTAGTGCTTCAGAATGAAATTCAATTTGAATGTCAGGTAACCAAATAGAAGTACTGAAACTTCTATTTATCTGCTTTGTATGCACACACCGTGGCCTTTATCTGACTTCATTTTAAAAAGAAAAGTTGAGCTGAAGTTTGGCCTGGTAGACTACTTGGTTGCCTAACATGAGTAAGGCCCTCAGTATGAGCCCCATAATCCTTCCCCAAAAGTCAAACAAAACAAAACCCAAACCAAACCAACTTATTCCCTCTTGGGTTCAATTACAACTTCAATCTTATTCAAGGCTAAAAAGACATACTGAAGAAGGCTTATGTTTGTTCTTGTCTAGTGGAAAATATTTTCTAAAATAGGTTATTAAAAGTAAGAATGAAAGGATGCTAGGAGGTGAACTCTGAGGTAATCCCCAGACCTTTTTTGACATTTGAATCCTTTTCACACAGTTTCTCACTTGCTGTCTGCCCCTATGGTTTCTAAATTCTTCTGATCTAGCACATTATTTCTTTGTGCACACTCATTGTACCTGTATATTGACTCATAAAAATACACACACATATTGTGCATGTTACAAGTATAAATACAGAACTTAGGAGGATGAGACAAAAAAATGAAGTATAAATATTAATTTCTAATTTTTTCCTTTCCACATCCCAGTGGACCATCTTACTTTATTTTGGATACCAGTGACTAGGTTTGCCCATCTCCATCTCCCAAGGCTAGAACTTTGCATCATCTGTTTCAGGCATGTTAATTTGTATAGTACAGTCATTGGAATGAATACCTACAAGCATTTGATCGAGAAAACTATCATATCCTCCGAGAGTTTTGAACCTTCATTACCTTTCTAACAAATCATCAAAGTGCTTGAAATGTTTTTGTTTGTGACTCTGAGTTGCCTTCTGTGGAGAGAGGGAGTTAGGGATACACAGGTCCATTCCTTAATTTAACTCTTGGCACACTTAAACAGTCATAATTGGTGGATTTGATGTCATATTGCCTGGCCAGTTTCTATAACTATTTCTGCAGCTGTCATAGCAATGGATCCTAAAACCCCATTCTGTCATTTTACTAGATCTTACACTGATGAGTGTGAGAGAAAACTTTGTTTCTTTCATAACTCCTTTCCAACAGTGAGCCTAAAAATAGCACCATGATGGTAACCATTTTGAAGGCTGTGTGCTTTCTGTTTTGAGATTTGGGGCACACTTCATATTAATACCTGAGTTCTCCTTGTCCCTGTGTAGGGAAGAAAGATATTTTGTCTTGCTGAGCACTGTCACTTTTATTTTTTTAACAGCAAGCAACAAGTGTGCTGCTGTGGGGTGCTCTAGGGCAGTGAGAAATAGGAGGGTGGTGCCTCAGGAGTTGCTGTTTGCCATTTGGGTGTTTTTGGCGGCTGCTCATTTATTCCTCTTTGCTTTCTGTCCATCAACCTAGGGAAAAGTTGCAGCCAAGATGGCTGAGAAGGCAGAAGAGGGCACTCGCTTTTCACTCCTCCCTCTTCTGTGATGGCTGAGTTCCAGCCCTCATACACCAGTATGTCCACTTAGAACCACTGTGGATCATTAGGGGAGAAACAGTTACGTCCAGGTCATGTTTCATCCACTTCTGCATCGAAACAAAGTCAGCCTGCCACTAACAAGCCTTCCATTTTTTTCTGCCTTCCCACTCGTCAGTTTATCACATGAGGTACTCTCCAGTGCTGTGGGTCCAGTCATTAGCTATTGAATCTTTGTTAAGTATTTTAAAGGAAGTCATCTGACATTTGCAAAATCACTGTGCATATGCAAATACACTTACTCCTTTCATATACTTGTTAGCTTTTGTGTTACTGACAAAATACCTGGTGGAAGCAACGTTAGGGATAAAGGATTTATTTTGACTGAGAGTTTCAGAGGGTCTTGTGCATCCTAGCAGGGAAGACATGGCACAGTGGCTCAGTCTATGGTGGTGGGAGCGTGTGGTGGCAGCCGTTGACATGGTGGTAGCCCAGGAAGCAGAAAGAGTTGGTTCAAGGGCCCAGCTCTCTTGACCTACTCTGCCAGCTAGGCACTACCTTCTAAAGGTTCCACAGCCTCTTAAAGTATCACCACCCCCTAGGCAACACATGCTCAGAACAGGAGCCTGGGAAGAACATTGCAGATTCAAACTATGGCAATACCCCGACAGGTCCATCCTTGTTATCTAATACCTTGCCCTAAATATTTAAACAGAAAAATAGTTTACTTTTATGACCAACTCTTTATGGATGGGTATACCAACTTACTTGCTACCAAATGACTTTTTTTTTTTTCTCATTGTAGCCTTTTGAAGTAGTCAAGGCAGTGAGTGCTTCATGAATGTTGGTAACTGATGTAATTAAGAAACACTCTGGCCAGCAGTGTGTGTTGCTATTGTCTGATTTAGAGAGAAGAAAAGACGTTAGCAATGAAAACAATCTCAAACCTAATTGGCCCTGCATGTCTCTCATTGCTGAAAAGTCTCAGGAAATTGGGATGCTTTTGAAGTATTTGACAGAATAATTATAGTGTTTTCTTTTTATGCCGCATCCCCCTGCCGGGCGAATGGCGGCAGCATCCTGCAGGCATGGAAGCGAGCCTTTTGGACAGAGGAGGTTCAGTAGCAGGCAGTGCTGACTCTGCAAGAAGTGGTTTCCTGGGCTGTCTTCCTATATGTCAGGTTTTCCCTCAGTGTTGTTGCTTCTGTTGGGCAGCCCTTAACCAGTTTTCTCTCGAATCTCTTTGGAATTTACTCGTTTAGGGTGATAAAGTTTTCAAATTTGTTCAATTCTAGCATTTTATTTTTTTAACCTTTAAAAGTTATGTTTTGTTTTTTTGTCTCCTTGTGTATATATACTTTTTCCTTTGGTATCTTAGACACCAGTAGAATTGAAAATTACAGTTATGAAGTGTCAGATTATTCATAGCAAGGAGTTTATCATATTCTTGACTACTTAGATACCCTGTGATTTTTCTGTGTCTGGAGATGATACAATAATTAAACAAAGACATGTATCACACTGGAATGTTACTGTTTAAAATATACTTAAGCCTAAAAGCTAAATTAATGAGACAGGATTCAGATCCCCAAATTTGGAGCCAAGGTGAGAAAATGAAACCTTTAATTGATGGAGTAATTTGAGCTTATTTTCTATTTTAGTTTAAAGGTAACATTATAAGATTAAGGGAATTGCAATACAATATATGTAAGGAACTAATAACAAGCGTTCATGGCCTATGAGGAATACTGAACAAGGAGCAAGGAAGAGTGAAAATGTTCATCTCTGACCCGCTCTCCGGGAGAGTGCTCTAATTTTAGACATGTATTCATATTATTTTTAGAGGACTATCCTGGAGGAGGGCAGTTTGCCATTGTTTGGTAGAGCTGTTGCTTAAGAATGTTCACCCTTCACTTGCTCCATTTCTTTACAAACCAAGCAGCTTTCTGAGCTCTGATTTGGTTTTGTGTGAAGACTCACCTGTGCAGATATCTGCTCCCATCATTTTGACAAAAAGAATTAATCAAAAATGTACCTGTCACCATTTTATGCCATAAAAGTCAGTTTGGTTAGTATAGTGAATTCTCTAGAATCTAATCAGTACTTATAGACTGATAACAATTAAATTTCTAAATTTGAAAAGCTGTAGAATAGGTGATTTCATTTACAATAACTAACCGATGTTACCAATATGTACAGTAGATTTCACAGGATTCTGTCAAATAGAAACGTGAATGCTATTTCTGTAGTTAGTTCGTAATGGCAGGATAGCTCAATGAATAATTACAGTTCCCTGAAAATGTGGGATTTAAAGGTGTTTTAAAAAATTGTTCTTGCTGTTTTATTTTCCACCATTGATATTTAAGATATCAGTGTACATTTTGTAGGATGTGTCCATCATTAGTGATCCACTAATGATGAACAGTTGTATGACATATATATGTGCAAAATTGGAGGTCTAGATAAACCTCACCTCTGAGAAGAGGCAAGGTGGATGGAATGGGCTAGGGTGGGGTGGGAGGAGGGGTGGGGTGGGGTGTGATGAGGCAGGCAGACCTCGAATCTACAGAGGCTGCTTGCTATCTTCTTCACCTCCACTACTTGACCCTGGCTCTCCCTATGGAAACTAAGCTTTCTCTCTTCCCTCTCATCTCCTGACTGCAGCCTCCCCAGGCAGTAGGGCTGTTAATTGCTGTCACAAAACTTACTAGGTAGTGGGTTGAGTCAAACCTTCTTAGATCAGAAGTTTTGTTTTTCTATACACAGTAGCTAATTAAAACATAACCATTATAGTTTTAGTTTGTTGGTAGGGTTTTGGTTTTTTGTTTGATTTTTTTTGAAGCTGAAGATTGAACCTAGAGCCTTGTGCATGCTAAACTTATGCTCAATGACTGATCTACACCTTCAGCCCAGAGCTAAACCTGTGGTCTATCACCAATCTATACCCTTAACCCAGTGTTAAACTATGCTCTTATCATTGACCTACACCCTCAGCCCAGTGCTGGTGGTTTTTTGTTTTGTTTTGTTTGTATTTTTTTAAATAGAGGAACTTACATTGTTAGACCGTATAGTAAGGTTTTATTTTTTTCAACATAGCTTCCCAAGTGCTGGGATTAAAAGCGTGTGCCACCATACCAGACTCAACGCAGTCTGTATCTTTGCTTTCTCTTTCCTTTCCTTCCTTCCTTCCTTCCTTCCTTCCTTCCTTCCTTCCTTCCTTCCTTCCTTCCTTCCTTCCTTCCTTCCTGGGAATCTTAAAAAATTGTTTATTTATTATTTATTTAATGTGTATGAGTGTATTGCTTGCATGTGTGTAAGTGCACCTGTGTTGGGGTCAGACGAGGGTGTCAGATCCCCTGGAACTGGAGTTACAGATGGTTGTTTGCTGACATGTGGGAGGTAGGAATTGAACCTGGGTCCTCTGTAAGAATAGTCCGTGCTCTTTTTCTTTTCTTTTCTTTTTTGGTCTTCTTGAGACTGGGTCTCCCTATAGCCCCAGCTGGCCTGGAACTCACTATGTAGACCAGGCTGACCTTGGAATTCACAGAAATCCGCCTGCCTCTGCCTCCTGGGTGCTGGGATTAGAGACTTGTGCCACTATGCCCAGCTTAAAACAGGTCTTTTTGGGACTGGAGAGATGGCTTTCCAGAGGACCTGAGTTTGGTTCCCCATGGCACTTGCATGTTGTGGTATGCACGTGCATGTTGTGGCATACACATGCACAGATGCACTGATATACCTAAATAAAAATAAGCAAATCTAAAACTTTTTAAAAATACATCTTTTTAAGTGGAACTTAGTCTTAAAGCATTTTTAGTTTTACAGCTAAATTGAATTGAAAGTAGACAGTTCTCACTCCCTGTCCCCTTTGTGCTTATTACAGATTACAAAGAAGAAAAATCAGTGTGTCATTAGCTCTTGTGCCTGCAGTTCAGTCTCATGCTTGGTGGTAAACACTGTATAGATTTGGACAAATGACACACGTCTGCCACTGTGATGTCATTCATCATAGTTTAACTTCCCTAAAAGCCTTCATGCCGTCTCTCAGTGAGCTTTTACCCTTTCCATGGTTTTGCCTTTTCCAGAGTGTCATAATAAAATTATGCACTATGTGCTCTTTTTAGATTGACTTCTTTTGCTTAGCAATATGCAGTTACGCTTCCTTTGTATCTTTTCATGGCTTGATGACATTTTTTAAAAAATCATGGTCTTGTATGGAGTGATGCTATCCATTCACTTACTGAAGGACAAGTTGGTTGGTTCTAGGTTTGAACAGTTTGTGAACAGAGTTGCTCTAAAGATCTGTATGCAGGTTTTTGTGGACACAGAGTTTTCCACTTATTTGGACAAATCCAAGGAGTCGAGCCCTTAAAAAGGACAAGACGGTAGCTCAAATGAGATTCCATTTAAGAAGGTGTCTTTCTCAGTGCTGGAGAGACAGCTCAGCACTTAAGAACACTGGCTGTTCTTGCAGAAGACCTGGGTTCGAATCCCAGCATCCACATGGCAGCTAACAACTGTCCGTAACTCCAGTTCCAGGGGATCTGACAGCCTCTTCTGTCCTCTGCAGGCACTGCACAACGCACGTAGCACTTATCTACATGCAGGCAATACACGCATACACATAAAATAATAACAAAAAGAAGGTATCTTTATTCTAGGTGACTTGCAGCTATTGTCTGAGAATAAGAAGAGACATACGTGGGCAAGTGGTTGGCCTGCCACCGTTTTCTGAGACTAGAACTTGGCTTTGTTAAAGATTGATAGGTTCTTCTTATATGGAATTTTCATTTGGAC
>NW_008360303.1:11208557-11209064 GCF_000622305.1 Nannospalax galili | reverse complement strand
CTATGTAGACCAGGCTGTCCTTGAACTCACAGAGATCGGCCTGCCTCTGCCTCCCGAGTGCTGGGATTAAAGGCATGTGCCACCACGCCCGGCTTTCCTCATCCTTTTTACGTACAACATGAAATTTGGAATATGAAAAAAATATATATATAAAATTTTATAAGTATTTTGCCTATGTGTATGTCAGTGCAGCCATGCATGCAAAGCCCGTGGAGGCCAGAAAAGGATATCAGATCCCTTGTAAATGGAGTTATAGATGGTTGTTAGCAGCTATGTGAGTGCTAGGAACCAAGCCTGGGTCCTCTGCAAGAGCAAACAGTCTTCTTAACCACTGAGCCATCTCTCCAGCCCCAATATGCATGTATGTATATAAAAGAATTCAAAATATTTAACTCTCATTTTTCTCTTTAGGAGGTTTTAAATAAAGATTTTTGCTAACTTGGATATATTTAAAAATAGGGCTATAGATGAAATAATCATGACTTAAAAATATTAGTTTTATATCTT
>NW_008360303.1:11208032-11208156 GCF_000622305.1 Nannospalax galili | reverse complement strand
AATCGAACCCGGGTCCTCTGCAAGAGCAGTCAATGCTCTTAACCTCTGAGCACCTCTCCAGTCCCGTGACATGGTGGTACTTAAATATTATATTAAAAGTGCTTTCACTAGAGCAACCAATTAC